>NC_084616.1:30424668-30567168 GCF_033978795.1 Nerophis ophidion | reverse complement strand
CTAGCGATGTACGCAACAATCTGTTTGGTCAACAGGCTCTAGGAATAATGCAGTAACAAGACATTATGAACATGTTAAACAATAGATCCTAGAAGAGCGGGATGAAAAAGAATCTCTTCCAAAGTTCATAGTGTTCAATACACTGTGGTCAAAGTCGGAATTGCCGCAATATACTTCACTTCACTACAGTGTTATACAACTGCATTGTTTTTCTTTGTAATACAGTAGAACCTTAACTTTCAAGTTGTTCAAATTTGCAGACTAATTGTTGCGCTTTAAAAAATAAAATAAAATGAAATACAGTAAATGCATTAGCAGTGTACGTCCCTGGCTCTAAATAAAAGGCCACCTCAATTGACTAGCATATGTTTATTAGTGGTTGAAGTTTAACAAACACATTTAAAAAATAATCTCATTACAATTTGAATGGAATAAAATACGTTGTTTGGTTTAAATTCCTGTTAGTTAAAAGTTGTTCAGGCTCAAACTATTTTAAACCCTTTATTAGGCGTACCTGCAATGTTTTAGCTAAAATTTTATCATCCATAATTGTCATTTGAAGATACGGAAATGTTGTCCTTATAATACACAATAAATAATTAGTAGTTGCTTACGACTTTGGTTTCTTAAGTGGTTTGACTGCAGGACCCACTATCGCCTCTTAATGACAAGCAGCTGCACACAGTCAACTATTTGAATTAAAATGAAAATAAAAATGTATTGATTATAGTTTACAAGTAAACAAAAACAACCACCAAATTCACTCACTTATAATATTGTCAAACATCATTACATGAAAATGAACTGCATAAACTTCCTGACCCTTTAATTGCTTTCTTTGTCGAAACCAAACTCTTGAAATCAATTAACTGAAGTTGGATAATGTTTGTTCACTTCAAAGAGCCGTTAAAAAGACTCAACTCGTTCGCCAACATCACATCTCTACCAGGCAAAGACCTGGACCCATTGGAAACAATCCACCAATCAATCCTCAGTGGTTTAGGGGATTTTGCTGCCACCTAGTGGTGTTTTATAGGTACTGCTGGATTGATTAGCGTGAGCAGGCAGTATAAGAACACATTGTTGGTGACTTTTTTAAATTAACCCTCTTGGGACATTCAGCTGTAATCCATCCATCCATCCATTTTTTACCGCTTATTCCCTTTCGGGGTCACGGGGGGCGCTGGCGCCTATCTCAGCTACATCAGCTGTAATCAATCTATTCAATTTATTTGGATTCACATATTTTCAAACAATTTTCTCAAATAACTTCAATCCTAAAGAAAAGTAGGAAATGTGTAATGTTTTCTATTTCAACTCTTTTGAAGGACTTTGATTCGATAATGTCGCAGGTTTAAATTACATCAGGGAAGGGATTCATATGGCCACATTCCTGGTGAATTTCGGGTTAGAGGAAGGTGGGGGATTAATCCTTTCGCAATGCAGTCTGCTGAAAATGATGGAAAGTGCCTCTCGGCATTGCAACTGACGCTGTGGTCAAAGTTGGAAATGCCGCAAAACATATTTTAATGTCTCAGTAGTGTGGAAAAACAAGTTGACTTTATATGCTGAATTGTGTTTCATTGTATCCAATACATCAAATCCATTTTTTTTACAATCCGCAAAATATGTGAAAATACTGTCTAAACATCACAAAATGCCAAAAAGCAAATGGCCATTTTGAATATTCTGCTACAAATGTCTTGGGCAATTTTCCGTAGATTCGGGGTCGGATGATGTCACTGGAGAAACGCTTCTGCACGGCGACCATACCAGTCATAGTGAAAATATGCAATAATTAGAGCCAGATGTGTTGTCATACATACGTACATCTAGAAGTTGTTCATCTGTGACATTCAATTTATACCGGAGATGGACAAGGACACACAATCAAAGACAGTGTCTGCAGGGAGACTTCCTTGTTAACCCTTCGTGTGCATCATGATTAATACTTTATCCAAACAGGACGATATGAACATCCTGTCAGTTCTCAAAGCAGTGAAAGCAGACATTGTACAGTAAGTGATCGTTTTATTATGTTTGTAGTTTATATTTCTGGCTTAGCACTTAGGAATACTGCTACCCAAAGCTGGATCTGCTTAAAAAAACAACTTGTAACTCACCCTCCTTATCGTCAGGCTAAAAAATGTTTGGTTTTGGATCATAATTTTTCCAAAAGTAATCGTTGTTGCCTTTCACAAAGTCTGCATGATTTGCATTGTTGTTGATGGGGAAGGGATATGTAGTTCCCATCTCTACGTCACGGATCACGTGACTGGCTTGCTTATTATCTCTCAAAATTGCTCGGGAATCTTCTTGAGATTGATATTATATTGATCATATCTATTTATTTGCAAACTTTGTAAGTCTGGTACTTAAAGAGGGCTTCACGGTGGCAGAGGGGTTAGTGCGTCTGCCTCACAATACGAAGGTCCTGCAGTCCTGGGTTCGAATCCAGGCTCGGGATCTTTCTGTGTGGAGTTTGCATGTTCTCCCCGTGAATGCGTGGGTTCCCTCCGGGTACTCCGGCTTCCTCCCACTTCCAAAGACATGCACCTGGGGATAGGTTGATTGGCAACACTAAATTGGCCCTAGTGTGTGAATGTGAGTGTGAATGTTGTCTGTCTATCTGTGTTGGCCCTGCGATGAGGTGGCGACTTGTCCAGGGTGTACCCCGCCTTCCGCCCGATTGTAGCTGAGATAGGCGCCAGCACCCCCCGTGACCCCGAAAGGGAATAAGCGGTAGAAAATGGATGGATGGATGGATGGTACTTAAAGATATTAAACACTGTACTGCAGTGGATAGTGCACCCCAACAATTCGTCATGTTTTATGTGTCAGGTAAACCGCGACGAATGGGGCTGTATGAATTTCCTTCCTACTGTAGTAAAATGACTCAATGTTATGCAAATGTATACTTATCGAAAACATAGTTTGATCAAAGGCCTTCAAATGGTTAAAAAACAACAACATTGTATGTTTAGGTTTTTTGTTTGTTTGGGGCTGAAGTTGATTGAGAGATTTGATTAAAAACAGGGGGGGAAAATCCTAAATATTTTAAAAATGTTTTTGTCCTGTTTGGCTTTGGGGTACTGTGCACACCTGTGATAGAATTGGACATCAACGTTTGAACATTTAACACAAAAAAAGAAAATAAAGCACGTATAGTAGAGTAACACACTAAATAGACAAAAATGAAGCAACCATTTACTGAAACAATAAAAATGTATGTTTTTATCCCCTGAGTGTTAATGTACAAACTCCAGAGTTTTAGTGCAGTAAAAAGTGTTGCGTTGAATGAGATTCTTGTACTCTCGTGTCGTCACAATTATCACAAAATCTTGGTTGAACTTTGGAAGGTTCGGTTGTATTTTGAGTCTCATGCGCACGTTAATACACAATATGTTAACTGACAATTATCATCATTCATGTTTCATAATGTTGTGCGCTGTAGAAATGAATAACAAAGTATACATTTGACAAAGATTTGATTCTAGAAAATGAGGAGCTTGTTGACCAAAATATTTTAAGTGGAATTCAGCGACAGCTTCGAATTTCACATTGAGGTGAAATCTAAAGTTACGGCAATGTTACTGCTACTCACTGGTTGTTGTGGGCAGGAAATGTGTTGTGTTTAATAATAATGAATAGATGTGGGTCCTCTAACACTTGTCCCCCTCATCCCCTCCCCCATCTTCATGCTTACTCCCAGATCTGAGAAACCAGCCTTACCTGCGAGCGGATGCCTTGCTCCGGAACGGTTGGAAGAGACCCTAAAAACCACTCATTCACCCCTTGTACCACCAACCCCACCATAACCCACCTCCCCGTGTTGCCCGCTGGCCAGTCTTGACCCTGAGGCTGCACATCACAAAGACTGAAAAAAAAGAAGTAAAAAAACAGGACAGAAGCCTTTTTTTTACTCTGGTAATTTATTTATTTATGGAGGCCTTTTACAGCCACTTTAAAGTGAGGGAAGCACAAAGGATCATTCTTCTTAGGACGCCACATGGAGGACAGGTGAGTGGAGGGACCTCAAAGTGTGCGTCTCATTCCCACGCAGCTGCACAAGGACATGGACTACGAGGCAATCCAGTGGAGACGCTGCCTCTGGGATGTTTGGTTATACACTTGGGGTTCCCTCATGTCTTCACAATATTGCCACTCGACATTCCAATAAGCAAAAAAATATCTAAATGTCTCATATTTTTGCCTCATATGTGCCTTTGATGATGTAAACAGTGTTAATATTTGTGTTGTACTTAACACCTTTCAAGAATGTATTGCCTTGTACTATAATATTGGCCTTTATGATAGCGATATCATTATGCAAAAGTTACTTTTTTAAGAATGTAGGGGGGCGCAAAAAAAGACTTTTTAGACTTGTGTGCCTTTTGGAACACTTTCTACCACTGTGGGAAATGAAGCTTGCTGATGGACTCTCAGCCAATGACGATGGACCTTTTTGTTACACTACTTCTTCCTATGATGACATTAAATATACTGTACAATCAAATCAAGAAATTCACTAGAAAAATGATCTTGTGTCGATTGTTTTCTGTGTAATAAAGCAGGGGAATTATGTAAAAACTGAGCATTTTCTCTGTTAAAAAAACAAACCAGTTCGTTTTTTTTCTTTTAGCATGAAATAAAACCCTTGCCTTCTTTCGCCACTTCTCTAAATGACACACATGAGCCACAGTACATTTCTACTATAAAAATCCATTTAATTTTTTGATATCAAAAAGAAAAATAATCATAAAAACAATCAGAACCACAAATATCCATGTGGGGTTTTTGCTGACACATACATGTCTCCAAGGATATGATTGTTGTAATTTACATGGTTTGAAACGGTTAAAATAAAAGTGTGTGCGTGAGCACCATGCAGTTATACGGCAGGTTAGGTCCCGCGACCTGTTAACGCTGCTAACAGCCACAAGAACATTCTTAAGACAAACAGATGTTAGCATTAGCAGCAAGGCGAATGATTTAACAAAAAAATGTGTATCAGGAAGATAATCAGCCTCCATTTTTAACTATGAGCACAAACCTAAATTGCAATAATTACAGATAATAATGAAAAAAAGATGTTTCCCCAAAGAAGTACCATTCAATCGCCTTTCCTCAAAGTACAGTTGCGGTCAAAAGAGAAGAAACAAAAATTGAATGCAACAATTCTGAGCTAATTATTTGTCACACTTTGTTTGTTTTGTCCTCACTTAAGTTCATAGAAGCTCCTGTACAGGAGATCCTTCTAGAACCTTCCAATAGTGTCCCACAGTAAACCAAGGCCACGTGTCCATCCTGGAATATGGACTATGTTACAATCATCATCTTCATCATCGTCATCATCCAGCGCTCACACACTTCAAACTGCTATTAAGTACAAACTGCTATTTGTTATTCATGTTCCTGGTATACTTTCAAGACACTTTGTTAATAGGCTTGTGTATATATTCATATTTATATATATCATCTATATGCGAACATATGTAACTTTAGTCTGTGCAAGGAGGTAAAAGACTATCAGTTGAAAGTAGCAGGACAATGCTATGCATTGTGTGCAGTAAAAAAAACAAAAACATGTCATTGTTCCGAGTTGGACCTCCAGCAGCAACTTTTCCTGCGATTTACAATTCATAGAAAAATAAAAATGACAAAAATAAAACTGTTCTACTGCAATTTGTATCGGTGTATGTTGCACATATGAGGGGGCGCTGCGGGCAGGTGAGCAACATCTTAAAATGACTAAGTAAATAAATGTTTATAAAATGGTTGGATAAACTTCTAGAGGATGTTTTTGTTGTAAAAAAAAAAAAACCCCAAAACATAATACTGCAATCACTTAAAAAAGTAGTCCTTCATTTTTATACATTTTTACAGTGTTCCCGATTTGTGTGAGTGTTGCTTTTCTTTCTCTGCGGGTGGTAAAGGCATAATGATGACAGCTGGTTGGCTCAGCGCTGGTCCTGCGGGGCCACGCAGGCACAGTTCAGGCAGGGAAGGTTTGGGTGGTGAAAAAAGCGATGGTGAGGTTTCTACGCCAGAGGGTCGCTCATGCTCTCGTCGCCCTGGGAAAGGAGCTCCTTCTTTTCATCTGTGCTGGCTAGAGAGTTGTTGCTGTTGTGGGCGCCCATGTACAGGCTGGCATACACCGGGTTGGTGAAGTTGGTGGGCTGCAAACATGTCACACATGAACACAAATCCTGTAGTGGGCTGCTTCAATATAAATTATATATATATATATATATATATATATATACATACATTTTCTACCGCTTATTCCCTATACATACACACAATTATATATGCACATACACGTATATACATACATATACACATACATATATATATATATATATATACATATATATATATATATATATATATATATATATATATATATATATATGTATATATATATATATATATATATATATATATATATATATATATATATATATATATATATATATATATATATATATATATATATATATATATATACGTATACAGATATGTATATATACATACTGTATTTATGCATACATACTTGGGGTGTAACGGTACGTATACTTGTATTGAACCTTTCGGTACAGGGGTTTCGGTTCGGTACGGGGGTGTACCGAACGACTTTCAAAGCTAAAGTCTTAACAAGCGGCTTTGCTTTTTCTGCCTCTGTGTCAGCACCCAGCATTGTCCCACCCACACAACCATCTGATTGGTTACATACAGTATATAGCGGTAACAGCCAATCAGCAGTGCGTATTCAGAGCGCATGTAGTAAATGCTTCAGCGTCGAGCAGGAAGGTGTTTAGCAGGTGAGAATAAGGCAGCGTACTCTCCCCAAATGATAATAAACACCTCCCAGTCAACGTTCTAGTTACATCACTATGAGCCCGTTGACCTTCTAGAAACTTAAACTGCAGCTCAGCTCGCTCGCAGTTCTGGCTTGAAGGCTAATTAGCTTTTAACGTAACGTTAGCTCATTTTGCGGTGTGTGTTTTGCGGACAAAAAAGCTTTGAATGGCAGGGTACCGCTATCACATGTTGATAAAAATATAACATTTACAAAATAAAAATATACTACAGGCTTGCCAAATTCTGTGATAAATTAAACATGATGAGTTGACTCAAAACTGTTCAATGTTGCACTTTTTATATGTAGAAGAAAAGTTTTGTCATTTTATTTAATCTGAGCAACAATTTGAGGCAGTTTAATGTTGATTAATGTGGGCAGAATTATTATAGTGTTCCCAATGTTAAAAGGATAAAGCCATTGTTTCCAAATTTGGTAAATAAATAACCGGAAAATGTATATGTTGTTGTTTTCTAACCGAAAATGAACCGAAACTTTTTGTGTACCGTTACACCCCTAATATAGACATATGGTAACATATATAGTATATATACACACATAAACACATACATACATACATACACACACACACACACACACACACACACACACACACACACACACACACACACACACACACACACATATATATATATATATATATATATATATATATATATATATATACATATATATATACATACGTATACATATACTGTTCATATAAAAATATATACATACATACATACATATGCATATATACATATATAAACACATGTATAAACATACATACACACACACATATACTGTATATATACATATAATGTACATGTGTACATATACATACGCATACATACTGTATATATACATGTACACATATATACGTACATATACACATATGTATATACACATGTATATACATACATATACTGTATAAATAAAAACATATACATACAGTATATACATACATGAATAGGCATATATGTGTATATACATGCATATGTATATATGTGTACATGTATATATTTATATATACAAACCCCTTTTCCATATGAGTTGGGAAATTGTGTTAGATGTAAATATAAACGGAATACAATGATTTGCAAATCATTTTCAACCCATATTCAGTTGAATATGCTACAAAGACAACATATTTGATGTTCAAACTGATAAACTTTTTTTTGTGTGCAAATAATCATTAATTTTACAATTTGATGCCAGCAACACGTGACAAAGTTGGGGAAAGGTGGCAATAAATACTGATAAAGTTGAGAAATGCTCATCAAACACTTATTTGTAACATCCCACAGGTGTACAGGCTAATTGGGAACAGGTGGGTGCCATGATTGGGTATAAAAATAGCTTCCCAAAAATGCTCAGTCTTTCACAAGAAAGGATGGGGCGAGGTACACCCCTTCGTCCACAACTGCGTGAGCAAATAGTCAAACAGTTTAAGAAAAACATTTCTCAAAGTGCAATTGCAAGAAATTTAGGGATTTCAACATCTACGGTCCATAATATCATTAAAAGGTTCAGAGAATCTGGAGAAATCACTCCACGTAAGCAGCATGGCCGGAAACCAACATTGAATGACCGTGACAGTCGATCCCTCAGATGGTACTGTATCAATAACCGACATCAATCTCTAAAGGATATCACCACATGGGCTCAGGAACACTTCAGAAAACCACTGTCACTAAATACAGTTTGTCGCTACATCTGTAAGTGCAAGTTACTTTCACAGTATCATGTAAGACCCGCTCGACATCCATTGCTTTCGGTCCCCTACAGAGACACTAGTGATTTAGGGCTATATAAATACTCATTGATTGATTGATTGATTTGATTAAAGTTAAAGCTCTACTATGCAAAGCGAAAGACATTTATCAACAACATCCGGAAACGCCGCTAGCTTCTCTGGGCCCTAGATAATCTAAGATGGACTGATGCAAAGTGGAAAAGTGTTCTGTGGTCTGACGAGTCCACATTTCAAATTGTTTTTGGAAATATTCAACATTCTGTCATCCGGACCAAAGGGGAAGGGAACCATCCAGACTGTTATCGACGCAAAGTTCAAAAGCCAGCATCTGTGATGGTATGGAGGTGCATTAGTGCCCAAGGAATGGGTAACTTACACATCTGTGAAGGCACTATTAAGGCTGAAAGGTACATACAGGTTTTGGAACACCAAATGCTGCCAACTAAGCGCCGTCTTTTTCATGGACGCCCCTGCTTATTTCAGCAAGACAATACCAAGCCACATTCAACACGTGTTACAACAGCGTGGCTTTGTAAAAAAAACAGTGCGGGTACTTTCCTGGACCGCCTGCAGTCCAGACCTGTCTCTCATCGAAAATGTGAGGCGCTTTATGAAGTGTAAAATACGACAGCGGAGACCCCGGACTGTTGAACGACTGAAGCTCTACATAAAACAAGAACGGGAAAAAATTCCACTTTCAAAGCTTCTACAATTCCCAAACGTTTAGTGAGTGTTGTTAAAAGAAAAGGTGATGTAACACAGTGGTGAACGTGCCCTTTCCCAACTACTTTGGCACGTGTTGCAGCCATGAAATTCTAAGTTAATTATTATTTGCAAAAAAAAAAATTAAGTTTATGAGTGTGAACATCAAATATCTTGCCTATGTAATGCATTCAATTGAATATGGGTTGGAAAGGATTTGCAAATCATTGTATTCTGTTTATATTTACATCTAAACAATTTCCCAACTCATGGAAACAGGGTTTGTACAAGCACACACACACACACGCATACCTATTCTGTACATACTGTATATGTACATATAAATACATATATATATATATATATATATATAGACATATATATATATATATACATACATACTGTACATATATAAAAACACACATATATACATACATATACATACACACATATACATACATAAATGCACATACAACAGTATATACAGTACATACATATATACATATACTGTGCATATACAGTATACATATACATATGCATACATATATAATGTGCATATCTATACATATATACACATGTGTACAGACACACACACATATATATATATACATACATACATACATATATGTATGTTAATATGGGTGTGTGTATGTATATATAGAAGGTAGGAGAATGTTTTTGTGTGTATCATGCTTGAAATAACGACTCTCCATGATTTGATTGAGTCAGTCATTTCACACCAACCTTAGTTTCCCTGAACTTCAACAACATTAAAACATAACTGTACGTCTACTCTTCCTCAACAGTACAGACCTAGTGTAGATATACTGTACACAGTATGCTTGTCACAGTGGGAACTCCAACATGTCTACCTCACAAAGACAGAAGTTCTGATTGGATCTCCTCCCTAACCCTAAACAAGTCCTCTCTTACATGCAGATGAAATATCTGTGCTTGGACATATTCATAACTTGTCTCCGCTGCTACCCACCAGACAAAATGAAATATGGTTGGATTTCATTTCTGTCAACAAAACTGCCATTTCATAATGTCACTTTTTGTCAATGTGCATTCGTTTTGATCAGTTATCGTCTTCTTTACTGGTTGTAGACACAAATACGCCAACAATGATTAGTCATAGGGTATCCTATTTCCTAGAAGAAAAGCTCTGACTCACTTAGGAAGAAATCACATTGTGCCACCTGCTGGTTTAATGTATGAACTCTAGACCAGTGGTTCTCAAATGGGGGTACGTGTATCGCTGGGGGTACTTCAAGGTATGCCAAGGGGTACGTGAGATTTTTTTTTAAATATTCTAAAAATAGCAACAACCAAAAATCCTTCATAAATATATTTATTGAATAATACTTCAACAAAATACAAATGTATTTAATGTATATTCAGTGTTGACAGCTAGATTTTTTGTGGACATGTTCCATAAATATTGATGTTAAAGATTTCTTTTTTTTGTGAAGAAATGTTTAGAATTAAGTTCATGAATCCAAATGGATCTCTTATTACAATCCCTAAAGAGGGCACTTTAAGTTGATGATTACTTATATGTGTATAAATCGTTATTTATAATTGAATCACTTGTTTATTTTTCAACAACTTTTTAGTTATTTTTATGTCTTTTTTTCCAAAAAGTTCAAGAAAGACCACTACAATTGAGCAATATTTTGCACTGTTATACAATTTAATAAATCAGAAACTGATGACATAGTGCTGTATTTTACTTCTTTATCTCTTTTTTTCAACCAAATAGGCTTTGCTCTGATTAGGGGGTACTTGAATTGAAAAAATGTACACAGGGGGTACATCACTGAAAAAAAAATTGATAACCACTGCTCTAGACCATCGTTTTTCTACTAACAATTCTTATTTCTCCCTTCACTATTATTCTTATTTTGAAAACATGTATTCTCTGTAGTGGACATTTGTCACAGCTACCATTTTCAGAATAAATATCTCTGTTATGCAAAACAGAAGTTCCTACTGCAGTGGACACTGCATGGCCATGAGAGGGTTAAGTGTTAGTTCTAATCTGTTATTGTATTTCATTTACTGCAAACATGTTAACGTCTCACCCAAGTGCTGAACTAAACTTGGGGCCCGGTCAGGTGTCAAACATTGGCTGGCTTATAACCCTCACCCTGCATATAAGATCACCTGTCTTTTTGACACTTAAAGGCAAAAATGTCGCCTCATATTCAAGGTCAATACGCTTTTCCTTCCACCTCTCATTGTACGTAAACACTTTGGTGTTTATGCACACCCCTTTGACTCACTCTTCAGTTCATATAGTATTAAAACAAGTGATGTGTTGATAGAAGCCAAGGTTTATCTATGATTATTAAGACAGATGCAATCATAATATATTAATATGAGGTCAGCTTTTAATTACGATATAGGCCAGGCAAAGGACAGACCGAATATACCTGAGTTATGTGTTAAGTATTATTATTTTATTTTGTGGATTGACGTTACTAAAAAGAATAGGTGAAGAAATTACCAAAAAAGCATTTGTTTCGGTATAATAAGTAAATTATGGTGTTTGATTTGATACCTCTATGGCAGGAATATAAGATGTTCCATTTTATCATTAAAATGTAGTGATTTATACACGCAAACCTCAAGAGAGTGACTTGAAGAGGACATATGATGATTTTTGTCTTTGCTGACTTATAAATGTTGTTTCAATGTTGGATACTCGTCTTTAACAATAATCATATAGTGCATACATTTTGGCGTGAGCTTGCACGCAGTTTTGGATGCCGCTGTTTGCGTGGTTTTGCAGTCTGGATACGTTGTGACATCACAGCGAAGTGGACATACGTATTTGGACATCTAGGATTGTGTATGAGGCCAGCTGAGTTTGAAGAAATATAAAAAAAAAAAAAGGTAGGATAAAGCATTATTTTCATCTAATCTAGGCATTTACATCACCGACGCAACTCAATATGAATACAAATATAAAATATACTTGTTATATAAAAATGTGTTTATAATGAATACTTGGGCCTACTATGGTAATGTATTTTATGTTGGTCATTATGATGGTACTTCGAGAGCCAAGTTTTTTCTGAGGAGGTACTTGGTGGAAAAAGTTTGAGAACCACTGGTCTAGACCGCAAGGAAAATAAAATTAAATCATCATAGGTCTCCTTTTAAGGTTGGGCAAGTTAGAAAAGAGTGAGATAACAAACAATAAAAAAATAACAGCGTCGTGAAGCCAAGTCATCAAAAAAAAGAAACACCCCTTTTTTATTGCAGTCAGTCGTTTTTACGCTGACATGAAACTAACTTCTTTATCTTGGATTTCGTCTTTAAAAATAGTTTTTCAGAAACAGCAATTTCTGGGTCGGCTAATATTTAGGAATATTTCGCAAATCCATTTTTTTTGCCAAAGAGTTGATATCAGTCATGCTGAGGTATGTTTTAAATTCTGGCCTTAACACGAGATTTATTTCCACCACGTTACCTTCTCAGGGTCCAAAGCAAAGTCCGAATCCAGGAGCTCCCCGGCGTCGTCATCAGGGTCTCCCTCGTAGATCTTGTAGGCGGGATTGCCAATCTCCACATTCATGGCGCCGTTGGTCATGCGGTGATGCTGGAAGCCCTTGGCCCTGCAACACCGTGGAGACGATGGATCAGGAAAAACAAGAAGAAAAGAGACCAGCAACATACAATTAGGACAAGAAGTTTTTTAAATGAGCTAAAAGGCTCATGTGATCAAACCTTCAGAAAAGACTGTAGCATGTCTCTTGTGCTACAATCGGGCGGAAGGCGGGGTACACCCTGGACAAGTCGCCACCTCATCGCAGGGCAAACACAGATAGACAGACAACATTCACACTCACATTCACACTCTAGGGCCAATTTAGTGTTGCCAATCAACCTATCCCCAGGTGCATGCCGATTGTAGCTGAGATAGGCGCCAGCGCCCCCCGCTACCCCAAAAGGGAATAAGCGGTAGAAAATGGATGGATGGATGTCTCTTGTGGAAAATGCTGGACAGGTCATAATTATTCTTTGATGCACACTTACTGTATATATAAATATACTGTATATATATACTGTATATGCAGGTTACTGAGCAAGCACACAGCATACTACATCATCGTACAACAGGGGACAGTATGGAGATGCAAAGATTAAAGAAAACATTCCAGGTAAGAGACGATTATATTCTTAGAGGGCAGGCACAGACGGGCATGTTTGTGAGCGAATGGAAGAGAGATGGATGTCCTGCTACTGGATATAAGGGAGAGGAGTTAACAGGTGATGAAGTTACCGCGAGCACTTAGAACGAGATTTGCCCGGCCATAGAGACCTGAGAGACAGGAAACACAGTAGATGGTTAAAAGAGAGAGTGATCGAGCAAAGGTGAGCGGCATTGATGAAGAATGAAAATTGGAGGAAGAAAAGTTTAAAAATGTTCTACATTTTTTCCTGCAAAATAGCTTACCCCCGCATTCTCCGCTTATACCACAAGATGGCGCCAACCACCAGCAGTGCTAGCAAGAGCAGAAGAAGCACTGGGAGCACAATGGAGGCTGTGCCTGCGTGTGAACAAAGAAGCTGAGCAAATAGATCCAAAGTGCACATCTGATATTAGCAGCAATTGGCTGACTCACTTCCACTGGACGTGGAGGAATCCACTGAAGAAGCTGCAGTTTCACACCTGTAGCCCCGCCATGCAGGCGGACACCTGGACACACATGACATTAATATTTGTGTGTGAGGAAAAGCAAGATGGTGGCAGAAAAGAATGTCACGTCTTACCTGCACTGAGGCAGCAGTGTGCGCGTCTCCACTGTGCATTGGCCGTTTGCGCAGTAGTCCAAGCAGGTGTAGCAG
Organism: Nerophis ophidion; assembly: GCF_033978795.1. NCBI lineage: Eukaryota > Metazoa > Chordata > Actinopteri > Syngnathiformes > Syngnathidae > Nerophis > Nerophis ophidion. The sequence continues at coordinate 30,552,985 of NC_084616.1, read as the reverse complement.
CTGGGCTGCGTCTCACCATTGGGGCAGCTACACAGTCACACAACATCTCACTTTACATTCCTCATGAAGCAACATATTACACAAACAATCATATACTGAGGTATTCATTTCACAAGATGTTGATTAATGTGTTAAGAGGAGTTAGAGGGTTCGAATCCGCGGCTGGGCAGCTCTGTGTGGAGTTTACAGGTTCTCTGTGTGCATGTGTGGGTTTTCTACGAGTACTCGGCCTCTTCCTACATCCCAAAATCCTGTATGACAGGCTAATTCCATCCACCCATTTTGAAACTGTAAATCAGGGGTCTGAAACCTGCAGGTCTATATATTAAATTCATAGTTTAGTGTAATTGTAGCCCACACACTTTGGGCAGCCAATAGTTAAATATTTTGTATGTGAATTTTACAACAACTCACGATTTGATTCAATTTCCGATTCTAGGGATGACCATTTGATTCAGAAACGATTTTTGATACAGATTCTCACAATATATTATTTGGTAAAAAAAAATAAATGTTTCTTGGCCACTGATGTATGCAGAAAAAACGCAGTAATATTAATAATTTGCTTTTTAAATGGGTTCTTAAAAAAAAAATTATATGTACACTTTTTTTTAATAGATTTTGGAAACTTATGAAGCAATTTAGAATCAAGATTCAGATGTGAATTTTGAGCAAGTACTCCTATTAAATATATTAAGACAATACCACTAGAAGAAACACTAACTTCAATAGCAAGCACAAAACAAACTAATTATAATTAGCAGTGTTTTGAAATGGTAAATGGGTTGTACTTGTATAGGAACTCAAAGCGTTTTGATACCATTTCCACATTCACACACATATTCACTCACACACTGACGGCGGGAGCTACCATGCAAGGCGCTAACCAGGACCCATCAGGAGCAAGGGTGAAGTGTCTTGCTCAAGGACACAAGACATGTGACTAGGATGGTAGAAGGTGAGGATTGAACCAGGAACCCTCAGGTTGCTGGCACAGCCACTCTCCCAACCGCGCCACGCCGTCCCCAAATAAGAGCTCCGTCACAGAACCACTCAATATCAACATCAATAAATATCAATACTATATAAATAAATCTTAAGACTACTTTAGATTGGTCAGTGTATAGCTTGTATGGAAAGGATTCAACACTCAGCCATTATTTTTTAAATACTTGGCAACACAAGGGAGTAAGATGATGGTGTCTTTCCAACAAGTATGGTGGTGGCAGCAGTGTCATGATCTGGGGTAGCATGAGTGCTGCTGGCACTGGAGTGCTGTAGTTTGAGGGCAAATGTTTACATTTATTTCATTAAATTAAAATAAAAACGATAATATATCTAGGTTAACTAAATGTTTTTGTGTGTAAATAAATCCCCCCCAAAATCCCACAAAAAGTAAATATGAACTTAAAGTCACCACAGAAGTTATGATGGTAATGGAGAATGCTAGAAAAAAAAAAGGAATGTTTTTCTTTTTTTTTTTTACCCAGTTTGATGGGTCAAATTGCGCCAGCTGGCCCAGCCCGATAGAGACTTTTAACAAATATTTAATCTAATTTGTTTTGACTGGGCTTCAGCGTGTTTACCTGCAGGACACCTCCCCGGAGGATGACGTCAGACATTGGCCAGTGGCACAGAACACACACTTATCCAGCTCACACTGGTGCCCGATGTACTGACTGGAGCACTGGCACAGCTTGGTGCCGTTGGAGGTTTGTAAGCACGTTCCACTGTTCTGACAGAAGCCTTCACATTTACCTGGAGGAGAGGCGGGTATTGTTTGTGGAAAAATAGCTTTACTGTTATGCTTATTAACTATTATAGCGAAGTTGGAGTGTTTACAGTGAGAGTATATTCACTTACTGTACTGGCACTGGTCTCCTTGGTACTCTGTTGGGCAGCTGCAGGTTGGTTGGTTACCAGAGTTGACTGAGCAGTGGCCTCCGTTCTGGCAGTAATCCTGACAAGTGTGACGGTTGCAGGTGGGCCCCGTGAAGCCTTTGGGGCACCTGCATGTTGGAGCACCTATGAAAAACATACAAGTTATGACGACTAACAATACATAATTGATATTACTTACACATGGGGCTTGGTTTGTTTATAACAAATGATATAACTAAATGTGTCAGCTGACGAGATTCCTTTAGTGCCCAAATTACAAAAGCGATGAATTAATTGTGCAAAAGTGTATGATTGTTTTGTAAGAACGTTGTCAGCACAGGATCCCACAGGTGCGTCCCACCTGTATGAGATGCGGTGCAGGTGCCGCCGTTCTTGCAGTAAACCCTGCACTGGTTAATCTCGCATCTCTCTCCGGTGTAGCTGGGCTGGCAGCGACACTTGGACACCTGACGTGCATTGAGGAAGCAGCTCCCTCCGTTTTGACACTGAATATCACAGGTGCCTGAAGGGGGAGCTGTGGAAAGAAAAGTTGGATTCACATTTAAAAATCCCAAGATAAAAGATGGTCATACAGTATTCGAATTGTCAAAACAAATTTCTGTAAACGCATGCGTGTGTGCGCATCCAAACTTACAGAACGGCGACTGGGTCGGGGCTGACTTCTCCACGCATGTGCCGTTGTCAGCCACGTAGTTGTTGGGGCAGGTGCACACAGGTCCACTGGGGCTGAGCAGACAGAGCCACTCACACTTCTTCCTGTCACACGGGTTAGTCACTAATGCAAAGAGACACAACCAGTCAGAATAGTCTTACAGTATAAACTAAAGTTAGACTTGAAATTTTGGATTGATATAAGTAATGGTCGACATCAGGACTATTTAACTGGCGGCCCTGAGGCCAAATCCGGCCCGGAAATGACACCATAAACGCCCACAGGTTCAGTTAAAAACTTGGGAGACAAACAGTTTGGAGCAAATTCCGAAATCACAAGAGTACTCCTATTATATCGAGGAACATAGACCCCTGTAAACACAGTGGCAGATTCTTGCGTTGACACTATAGCCTTGCTAGCAAACATAAAAGAGTGGGGTCCAAACGTATGATTTACTTAACTGAGGCGTTCCTCTAGGCACCCCTTTAAGTCCGCTCCTTTGTTGCAGTAACACATTTTTTCATAATTTGACTTATGTAACTATGGTGTTACTGTAGCTTGTTTACTTCAGATGCAGTCAGTAATCATTTGCTCAACTTCTTTAGTTATACAGTACTAGTTGTGTTCCTCATGGTTCCACTTTTGGTCCTCTCTTTTTCATAATTTCCCTATTCAATGGGTGAGCCCGTGAGTCAAAAAACTTGTGAGGGGGTCCTTAAAAACAGCAAAGCGCTCCTGAACTGGCAAAATAATCTACTGTATAGGATGCTGGCTCTCCGGAATATGCAAAATAAAACTAAATAGTGAAAGAAGAAGTCAGGCCCCAGAGTCCTCAACCTTCTGGAAATGTGGCCCCTAAAACAATTTACTTGTTTTATATGCTTTATGTTTTATATACTTAATCCCAAATCATCAGTTCTTTGGCCAAACCATAAAGTAAAATACATTTTGACTTGTTCAATTAATGTTTTTTAGCTGCAGATAACAAGAAATTAGCAGGACTGTTGGAGGTTGTAATAGACAGATTTAATGGAAAAGTAATAACATTTTATATTTTCCTTACATTTTGACAATGACGTGCTTGATTCGAAGACCTCTATGAAGAAGACAAAACATGGACCCAGATTTCCCTCGCCCGGACACGGGTCACGTTATTGGACTTTTGTGCTCGTCACAATTTGTCCATTACAAACACCATTTTCAAACATAAGGGTGTCCATATGTGCACTTGGCACCAGGAGACCCTAGGCCGCAGTTCCATGATCGACTTTGTAGTTGTGTCATCGGATTTGCGGCCTTATGTTTTGGACACTCGGGTGAAGAGAGGGGCGGAGCTTTCTACCGATCACCACCTGGTGGTGAGTTGGCTGCGATGGTGGGGGAGGATGCCGGACCGACCCGGCAGGCCCAAACGCATTGAGAGGGTCTGCTGGGAACGTCTGGCAGAGTCTCCTGTCAGAGAAAGTTTCAATTCCCACCTCCGGAAGAACTTCGAACATGTCACGAGGGAGGTGCTGGACATTGAGTCCGAGTGGACCATGTTCCGCACCTCTATTGTCGAGGCGGCTGATCGGAGCTGTGGCCGCAAGGTAGTTGGTGCCTGTCGGGGCGGCAATCCTAGAACCCCTTGGTGGACACCAACGGTGAGGGATGCCATCAAGCTGAAGAAGGAGTCCTATTGGGTCCTTTTGGCTCATAGGACTCCGGAGGCAGTGGACAGGTACCGACAGGCCAAGCGGTGTGCGGCTTCAGCGGTCGCTGAGGCAAAAACTCGGACATGGGAGGAGTTCGGGGAAGCCATGGAAAACGACTTCCGGACGGCTTCGAAGCGATTCTGGACCACCGTCCGCCGCCTCAGGAAGGGGAAGCAGTGCACTATCAACACCGTGTATGGTGCGGATGGTGTTCTGCTGACCTCAACTGCGGATGTTGTGGATAGTTGGAAGGAATACTTCGAAGACCTCCTCAATCCCACCAACACGTCCTCCTATGAGAAAGCAGTGCCTGGGGAATCTCTGGTGGACTCTCCTATTTCTGGGGCTGAGGTTGCTGACGTAGTTAAAAAGCTCCTCGGTCGCAAGGCCCCGGGGGTGGACGAGATCCGCCCGGAGTTCCTTAAGGCTCTGGATGCTGTGGGGCTGTCTTGGTTGACAAGACTCTGCAGCATCGCGTGGACATCGGGGGAGGTACCTCTGGATTGGCAGACCGGGGTGGTGGTTCCTCTCTTTAAGAAGGGGGACCGGAGGGTGTGTTCCAACTATCGTGGGATCACACTCCTCAGCCTTCCCGGTAAGGTTTATTCAGGTGTACTGGAGAGCAGGCTACGCCGGATAGTCGAACCTCGGATTCAGGAGGAACAGTGTGGTTTTCGTCCTGGTCGTGGAACTGTGGACCAGCTCTCTACTCTCAGCAGGGTTCTTGAGGGTGCATGGGAGTTTGCCCAACCAGTCTACATGTGCTTTGTGGACTTGGAGAAGGCATTCGACCGTGTCCCTCGGGAAGTCCTGTGGGGAGTGCTCAGAGAGTATGGGGTATCGGACTGTCTTATTGTGGCGGTCCGCTCCATGTACGATCAGTGCCAGAGCTTGGTCCGCATTGCCGGCAGTAAGTCGAACACATTTCCAGTGAGGGTTGGACTCCGCCAAGGCTGTCCTTTGTCACCGATTTTGTTCATAACTTTTATGGACAGAATTTCTAGGCGCAGTCAAGGCGTTGAGGGGTTCCGGTTTGGTGGCCGCAGGATTAGATCTCTGCTTTTTGCAGATGATGTGGTCCTGATGGCTTCATCTGACCGGGATCTTCAGCTCTCACTGGATCGGTTTGCAGCCGAGTGTGAAGTGACCGGAATGAGAATCAGCACCTCCAAGTCCGAGTCCATGGTTCTCGCCCGGAAAAGGGTGGAGTGCCATCTCTGGGTTGGGGAGGAGACCCTGCCCCAAGTGGAGGAGTTCAAGTACCTAGGGGTCTTGTTCACGAGTGAGGGAAGAGTGGATCGTGAGATCGACAGGCGGATCGGTGCGGCGTCTTCAGTAATGCGGACGTTGTACCGATCCGTTGTGGTGAAGAAGGAGCTGAGCCGGAAGGCAAAGCTCTCAATTTACCGGTCGATCTACGTTCCCATCCTCACCTATGGTCATGAGCTTTGGGTCATGACCGAAAGGATAAGATCACGGGTACAAGCGGCCGAAATGAGTTTCCTCCGGCGTGTGGCGGGGCTCTCCCTTAGAGATAGGGTGAGAACCTCTGCCATCCGGGAGGAGCTCAAAGTAAAGCCGCTGCTCCTCCACATCGAGAGGAGCCAGATGAGGTGGTTCGGGCATCTGGTCAGGATGCCACCCGAGCGCCTCCCTAGGGAGGTGTTTAGGTCACGTCCAACCGGTAGGAGGCCACGGGGAAGACCCAGGACACCCAACTGGCATGGGAACGCCTCGGGATCCCCCGGGTAGAGCTAGACGAAGTGGCTGGGGAAAGGGAAGTCTGGGTTTCCCTGCTTAGGCTGTTGCCCCCGCGACCCGACCTCGGATAAGCGGAAGAAGATGGATGGATGGATGTGCGGTGAGGTTGAAATTTATTTTAAAATTGTATTTAATATGCTTTCATCATTGTTAATACAGACTGCTCATTAGGGGATAACACAAAAAATAAGAGAATAATTCACTTCCTTAAGAATTGAATTTTACTAGTTGGGGTCTTACATTTCGTTTGTATCTGAACTGCATGCAGATATCATCTTCCACAAAAAGCTCTTATACAGGTACATTGATCGTAAAAATCTGATCACCTTCTGTTCTATCTAAAAGTTTAGTTTGGAGACATTTGTGTGCTTGTATGACCACCTTAGTAGTCACATTAATTCAGCAGAGCATTAAATTATTGTCTTTTGTTTGTGTAAATAAAGTTTTTCGAAGAATCCACTTGGCTACTTCAGTAGAAAAAGATGGTGTAGTAGCAACAAGTGCCTGCTAGCTCACCTACGCCACCCCAATTCATACTGATGGAATAAGTGTGTGGCGACTTGGATGACTACAGGGCCTTTACGTAAGATTTTTTTGTATCTATATTCGTATTAGTAAGAATAATGATGCCACACTAAAATTAAATATATAACACAGGCTGCAGATTTTAAAGTCTACAGTCATGCTATAAAAATGTTTCTGGAAGCGTCATATTGGTGATATTGCTGACAAACAAAAATAGCTTTAACATCAGCTGGTGCTGACTCGGCTATGCAATAAAGAAGAAAACTAATACCGTGCACTGCCTTGTCTGGTTTCTATGATGTAAATCATTCAGTGCACTCAGGACATTGCACACTGCACAAAATCTGGTAAATTCCCATGAGCACTAAGCAGACATGAATGTCTATAGTGACAGCCTCATATGAGCGTAATATGTTTATAACACAGTTTTATAAACAATATTTATTTTATCAATTTATATATATATATTTTTTCTTCATCAAAACAAGTAAAGCTGTGCCTCACCAGCCTACTTTGGCCGCAAATCCCTGCAGTTTGACAATGATTAATATCTCTAATCTTTAAATAATTTTGATAAACATTTTGCAGCATACTAAAGCATTATTCACAAGTTTTGATATACCTGGCATCTCTATTAAAAAAAACACCCTTTAAAAATGTTGTCAAGGTTTTGTCACACCTGGGTGAAGTCTTGTCTGATTTCATGTTGTCTTGTCATTTCCTGTTTTATTTTGAAAGGTTAATTCTCCCTCTCATTTCAGGTCACTTGCTCTTCCTCCCGTGTCACTGGTCTGTCTCTCCTGATTGCCTGATTGTGCCCACCTGTGTCACCCTCCCTCATGTGTATAAATGTCTCTTCCTCCTCTTGTCTTGTGCCAGAGTATATCGTCTCGCTACGTGCCTCCAGCCTTGTACCAAGTTTTGATAAGTATTGTCTCACTTTATTTATTGATTTCTTTGTTTCCTCTAAGAGAGAGGTTTTCTGTTGCTAAAGTTTTTCATGCTAGTAATTTGTATCTAGTTCATAGTGCCATGTTTTCCTTTTCCCTCCTTCTGGAGCGTCTTTAGTTTACTGCCTTCTCGACTCCTTTGCATGAATGATTTTCCTTTTGTAGATAATTGTAGATTGTTGGTTTTCGCTATTAGATTCGTATAGAAATTTTGCTATTGCCTTTTTCCTCCTTATGGAGTGATTTTTCTGTTTTTGGCCTTATGCCCTTTGCTACATTCCTTTGTTCCTCAGATTTTGTAGCCACTTTGTTTTGATCACTCTGTTCTACAGATAGCATAAAAATTTAATTAAATAAAGTCTGAGTTCAATTGTCACGCTTCTGCACCTGAGTCCTCATTTTCACCCAGCATTAACAGGTTTGAATCACTCTGGTTTTAAGAGTAGGCAGGGAGGGTGGGTATTTTGGCATGTTAGATGGATAATAGGACAAAGATGCAGTGAAAAACATTTCACGATTTGTCTCTTTATACCAAAGAGCAACAATAAATAATGTAAAAAAAATTATTGTTATGTAAATCAAATGTCCATGACACTCACTCTCCGGCTGCTTGTATCGGTGGTACAGGACAATGTCCGTAGCGTGGTTGATGCCTGTGGTGAGATTCTCCACGGTGCCTTTTCCAAACTTGTTGACCCGGAAAACAACGTTATTGACTAACGTGACTCCATATATGTAGTCCTCAAAAATATCGATGTTCATTGGATGGGCCAGATCTGGAAAAGAGCAAATGGCAAAAATGTTAACACCACAGGTGACATTTTATCTGACTGCTATTTTGCATTTATTTTAAACGCTCAAATTAACACTTCTGTTCAATTAAGGGGGTGATTTGCAAAAACGAACTAACAGAGTCACTAATTGCATGGACATCTCTGGCTATAAGCAAAACCCCCTGATGTCATCTATACTACCGCCACAAGACAGTAGCCTCATTTTAGTGTTGTTAGAGTTTAGCAGCTTTATCTACCTCTGCATGTTCATGAACTACAACGTAGGAAAGCTATGTTTTCTTTCTACTTTCTCATGCACGCCGCAATACTGTTAGTTAAACCGTTAGATTAAGTTTGTTTACAAATTTTGTCTGCAATTATCATCTGATTGACTTATTGTGACTCTTCTTAAATTATTTTCCACAGATCTGATCAAATTTGAACTTCCAATTAAGGCTCTATCTTCTTTGTTTAGGTAAACACCCGCAGCTCTAATTGGTGCATGTACAGTAAGTCACAAATAAATAACTCAACTGTTTTTAATGCCAGTGACAGCAATGACAGGATCCGAGCCATCCAGTCGAACACTTCCTATAACTGACAACTTTGCATCTGCCCAGTAAAGTCGCTCGTTGAAGTAGTCCACTGCCAAACCTAAAGAATGAAAGAACATTGTAGTCTATAGTGAGTAAAAACAGCATGACTTTTAAGATAATGTCAATAAATCGGACCTGTTGGCCATTGGATGTTTTCATGCACAAGAGTCTGCCTCAGTGTTCCATCCATGGCAGCTGTCTCAATTTTGGGATGATTCCCCCAGTCTGCCCAGTACATGGTGCTGAAACAAAAATACACAGTTTAAATATCACCAAAAACAAGACATGTAGAATCGGACTTCATACCCCCTCTGCGGATCCACCACGATGGCGTAAGGCTCGTCTATCATGCCAGAGATGAGGGTCTTGCTGTGCTGACCTGATATTTGAGCCACTTTAATGACATCTTGACCAGAGTCGGTCCAGTACAGGTTACCAGCAACCCAGTCCACGGCTATCCCCCGAGGCATCTTCAGTTCTTTAATCTGAATAACATCAGACATAATTATTCCAGTTAGCATTAGTGCAAATTACGAAGTGAATATTGTGTATTGCACAAGAGTTGTACCTGCAGGTTGGTGATCCTGCCCGCACTTTGCCTTCGATTACGGTGGGAGTTGGATGATGACGACAGTGTAGACTGTCCAGGAAATTCGTAAGAAGAGATACAATTCTTGTGCCAATTGGTCCAGAAGATACGGTTGGTCTTAACATGCAGGTCCATAGCGTCGATGCGCACACTAGCGTCTCCCTGGAAGGTTTGTTCATAGCGCCAGTTAGGCATTCCAGGATCCAGGCTGCGGATTTCGTTGTCATCGGCGATATAAAGAACCTGCTGAGTGCTGTTCAAGTCTGCAAGTGAAAGGAGGACTTTTAAAAGAACAAATGCATGGTTGAAACCCTCACAATGTATGCCACTTGGGCGCATTTCTAACATAGGGGCCCCAAAACCAAAATAAACAATTTTTTAAGGATGTAATGGTATTTTAAATATTGTAGTGTTTGGGTTTAAAAATGCTATGAAATAATGCCGTGGCATGTGACAGTATGAAACGAGAACTTGGGAGTACTCCTGTAAGTGTAGCTTTTTTTCTGGAGCTATTGAGTGGGTCGGTCTGAGAAGGAAACTGCACATCCCATGATATCCTGCGTGTTTTTCGTTGACCTAATGAACGAGTAGACAAGCAGTTATTTCCTTTGGGCGTAACTCCTCTAGTGTGAGCGAATACATAAAGAATACGTAAAGAAGCCACTTGATGAACCATTAAAATAACCCTCAAAATATTTTTGAGGTGAAACTAAGAAGCCAGAGAGGTATTGACATTGTTTAGTTGAATTGACACCTCCTGAGAATGAAAATTTTCCAAACCAATACGAAAATGTCAAGTGCGGAGAACTCTGCTTCTCAGGAAATTAAAAGTTGAACGACAATAATCTCAACATTGTTTTACACGTTATACTGGATGTTTACATTGTCAGTTTAAACATATTCAACTGATTTTTAAATTGTATTTTATATTTGTTTGTTACTTAGAGCACTGGATGTTCCTTCACCCTTCTAAGGACTAAAAATACACACAATGGCATTTGTATCAATTCTTCTAAGGCACTGCATGGCGTGGCGAAGTTGGGAGAGTGGCCGTGCCAGCAATCTGAGGGTTCCTGGTTCAATCCCCACCTTCTACCATCCTAGTCACATCCGCTGTGTCCTTGAGCAGGACACTTCACCCTTGCTCCTGATGGGTCCTGATTAGCGCCTTGCATTCAGTGTGTGAATGTGTGTGTGAATGGATGAATGTGGAAATAGAGTCAAAGCGCTTTGAGTTCCTTAAAAAGGTAGAAAAGCGCTGTACAAGTACAACACATTTTACAATTTTTTTTTACCATTCTTTAGTTTCTTTAACAATACTGCAATATACCACACCTTGGCCTTAGTATCTTGACAATATCGTATTGCAATATTTGTATATTGGTACATCCCTACTCAATCGAAAAGGGAAATATATCCGCTCTATGTTTTAATTTTTACAGTTACATGTTGTAAATCAGCTTGGTTGGATGTAGCTAGTGTCTGTTAACACCCTCCAGAGAGGATTATCTTGCTGGGAAACAAGCTGAGGTCTGCAACAGATTCTGCACTATAATTAGTTGTAATTTTAACCAATATTTTTAGTATATGTTGATGATTTGAGTGTGGAATAATTATATTGACATTATGATAACTGTACATTGTGCACTTAAGTCTTCCTTGTTGTGTTTCTGTTTGCCTTCATTTTTATTTGCTTTGTTTACTCTGTTTCCTCCCTCTATCACACTATGTTGGATTGATTGATGAGTTAACCTGTGTTGTATTGGCATGATGTCATGCACAGCAGCTATTGCCTTTTGCAAGCAGAACAGAACTGAACTGAACTGCATGACTTGGTGGAAACATAAAAGTAAAATTTAGGCTGGTCCTCACTGTCAGCTTTGCAGGTGTCATTGATTCGTGTGAAGTACTTATGGCAGCTGCATTTGTAGGAGCCCTTAGTGTTGTTGCAGATGTGAGAGCATGCCCCAAACTGTAGGCACTCATTCTTGTCTGGAAAAACAAATCCAATGTGATAAAATCAAAATATGTTTGGAACAAATCACTTTTAAGGGTAAAAAAGTATCTGTGTGTGTTTACCTCCACAGGTGCGATATCCTATTTTGTGGAAGCCAGGTTTACAAGAACAGAAGGCGTCTGTGCCGTTGGTGACACAGTGGGCCTCATCGCCGTCACCGCAGTGTGTCCTGTTACTCCTGCAGTCGTTTAGTTTGGTTTCTGAAACGTACACAATAATTGTTTGCAAACTTGGGTACATAACAGTACCTTGTAAGGACAAAAAGAAAGGGGCACCTGGCAATTTTATCTGCAGAAAGTTAAATATGGGACTATATATTTAGTTTACCTCTTTGCTGCTGTGACAACCCTTTTTTCAAGACGTAATTTGATGTTTGATTGTGAGAATTGTTAATTTATCCAAAATTGATATCAGACACACAAAACATGTATAAACTTCACTTAGGGATCCAGGGTTCACAGTCGTGCTTAGTTGAAAGCATTATATTAACAAAAATGTTTTCAGAAAGTCCAAAGGGTAAATTGTGTTTACCAATACTTTTGTTCATACAGCGCATATAATAACCTGTCTTGCAGTTGATCTCGTCCGATCCATAGTCCGCGCAGTCATTAAAGACATTACATCGCAAAGTGGCACTGATGCATTTTCCGCTGGCACACAAGAACTCGTCTTTCTCACAAGTAGGAACAGCTGGGTGGGCTGCTGTGGGAATACAGTGAACACGCACGCACACATAGCTCAGCAAACTCTTTCATAATAGTGACTGATGAAGTCCATCTACTACAAGTAGTTTTCCTTCAAAGTTACTTACGACAATTCAGTTCATCCGATTTGTCGCCGCAGTGATTGACGCCGTCACATCTCTTTGACACTTGCAGACACACACGGTCATTCTGGCAGCGGAAAGTTCTGGTGGGTGGACACTGGAATTTCCCTACAAATCACACAGTAACAATAACAATATCAGATAAAGAAAAAAAAATGTCACTGCAAAAATGTTTGGGGAAAGAATAAAAAATATTTTAAACTTGCACTTTGTATTTTAATCAATATGCTTATGTTAAGTAACAATGTGAGGATCAAATCACCAAAGGTTAGTAATACCAGTTCAAATTGTAAATATTGTAAAATTGCAGGTAGCACAATACTCGCTAGCTAGTTTACATCCTTATATGAATACAAGACACATTTCTGTCTTTCCCCATTATAAACATCATACACCAATTTAAACTTGTATATACACATTGCTGACTGAGCAACTAATTGATTAAATTTTGAACTTTGAACCTACAGGCTGTGCTCTCCTAGACCAGAGTGATAAAGCAGATGTTAAGATTCAACAGGAAGTGAACCCATGTAATGTCACATCAAGTGTAGGGCTTTAACTGTATCATTAAGAAACACTATAAAACCTCTACAAATTAAAACGCAATAAGATAAACATATCTAAACAGTCAAATAACAATAATACGGCTCTTAAAAAGCCACAACAATATTTGAAGTTTTGTCTGTCATGAAAGTATATTGTGTATGTGCTGTTTATTTATTTGCCTAGTTATTTCCAAAATAAAATGTGGTTAAAATATTTCAGTGTGTGTAAGTACTTTTTGAGCACATTCAACAATTCCGTAATAATAATGATCACCATGATCATTTTGGTTACAATAACAGTCATATGAAATTTTCATATCGTTACTTCCTTTATGTTAAATAATATCAACCAAAATCTGAGAAAAATCAAGAAAATTTGATGAGGTAAAATGTCTTTTTTTTTTTTTTTTTTTAAGTATGCTTATTATAATAAATGGTACATGTTAAGATAAGCAAACTCGTCTAACATGATTTAAAAAATATATCCTGGTAGTCAAAAATAAGTTTTTTCACCCTGTTTTCAGATTATTCTTGCTGGAATTGTTTAAGGGTAATTTAGAGTTAACATAACACACAGCAGTGATATATATATTTTTATTTCCTTAGTTTGTGTCCTAAAGACACCCCTCTAACAGAAATATATATTTGTATTGGTCAATTGGGCAGTTATGAATAAGCCTTCTGAAGTCTGCCTATAGCAACAAGTGGCTGTGTAAACATGTGATGTGCGCAGAAACAAAAATATAAATATGTCGCTACACTAATTTAAATTCTAATCCATTTGTCCATCCATTCATTTTGTACCGCTTGTCCCTTTTGGGGTCATGGGGGGTGCAAGAGCCTATCTCAGCTGTGATGTTTCTCGATAGATTTTTAATATTTTTTGTTAAAAGGACTAATTGGAAAAAAAAAAATCCTGATACGTAAACTGCTTGGTGCCCAACCATTAATATTACCCATAACATTAACACCACTAAGTAAGTGTGATTCACACGCTGACACTCACTGCACTCTTCCGGATTCTCATCAGAGTTGTCCCCGCAGTCATCCTCTCCATCGCACTTCCAGGCGAGAGGTTTACACAGAGTGTTGTTACACTGGAACTCATCCACATGACAGAGACGTCCAGCTGAAAGAATAGGGAGTTCATGTCAAACGTTATACAAAATGAGTAGTGAGACAACATAAAAAGGTAACAAATGAATAATTATACACTCACCAGCAATGTGGCAGTTCTCCTCATCACTGCCATCCATGCAGTCTGGGTCAGCGTCACACCTCCAGCCAATGGGAATACAGTGTCCGTTCTTACACTGGAACTGGTCGTTGTCACACTTGAGAATACAGTCATCCTGGAGAAAAGTCCAATTGACATGCAGGTAAAGGTTATAGTTCTTGGTAGTGAATGAATACAAAACACATAAGAGGTAAACAGGTTCTGTACCTCGTCAGAACCATCAGCACAGTCATGGTCTCCATCGCATTTCCACCTCCCAGCGATGCAGCGGCCATTTGTACAAGCAAACTCGCTTTCGGAACACTGGCGAGGCACTGTGTGAAAAAGACAAAGCGTGGCTCATGTTAGTGGCAGGCTACTTTTCCATTTCATGTTCCGCATCAACACAAAAAACATGAATAATGGGACATCGAGTCTTGGGAGGACAAAGGGAGCGCTGTAATTCAGCATGCACAGGCCACAACATTAGGTACACCTGCACAACCTAATAACATATGATCACAAATTCTACCTTAACAGAGATAATAATCCTTAGCTTTGATGTTAATATTTTACATGTATCAAGGTCGGCCTGGGCTGATAAATAAATCAATTAATCGAACGATAATTGAAAATGACCTCGATAACTTTCCTGTGTTTGTGTGAGTTTTTCTTTGTCTCTTTCTGCATCCCGTTTATGTAATAGCAGAATTAAATCAACAGAGTGAACCCTCTTGTGAGTCATTCACAATGTTTGTCTCGATTGGCGGATGAACGGACAGAGAGTCGTGAGTGAGAATCACCGCAAGTAAACACAAATTAGAGGGAAAAAAGATGATTACACAGCCAAATTTCCCTGTGCAGGAATATTTTGACTTCAAACAAGTGAGCAAGTTGAGCCCATCAACACGGACGAAGGAGCCAGTTTACGACTTCGTAAAAAGTCTTGGCAACAAAATAGACAACTAAACAAACCACCCAACCCAGTGTTTTCAACTGGGGGAAAAGCTGCACTTGAAGATGTTCAATATTTATTGAAGTTAAAATATTGCTAAAGAAAACAAGCTGTACAAAATAGATGGATAAAATTTAATAATCCATTTTTTTTTGTTTGCTTAGTTGTTTGAGGCATTTAAAAGTTATTGACTTTACAATTACAATGGTAGAAACATTCTAATGAGAAATAAAAGCATTATTAGTACTATATGTCATATCATGATTACATTAGTACTTAATTTGACCACTTTTACATAATTTTGGTCTCTTATCGGCAATAATGTGTGGGATAATATATCATCCAGCTAAATGTGTTACTGACTCAGGCCTATATTAAGGTTACTTTTGTAATTAGAGGTCACATGGTTTTACTAATAATGATAGCTTTTTAAAAACAACATTTTTGAAACAGGGCTCATTAAATTGTGCAGCTGTATCTAATGAAGTGTCCAGTGTGTATTATACTTTTCAGCACTTGCAGTGATATTTTGCAGATTAGACACAAAATGAGTCAATTTCAAAGTCTGCTTGCAGACTCCTAAAGCTGGGAGAGGCTTGAGTGTGGACAGAAGCATGACAACATGTTTGACATGTGAAAGTGGAAGAAACTCACCTCTAGCTCATGCCAACAGGACAGTATGAAATGAAACAGACGACACATGAGGTGAAATGCATCAGAAATGGAAGTGAGTGAATGAAATCTTGACACAGTAATAATGTCTTAGGACACTAAAGTGTTAGCCAGAGCAGACGGGAACAGGCCGCAGTGCAATAGTGACACCAACCACACTTGTCTTCATCTGAGTTGTCGCCACAGTCGTTGTCGTAGTCACACTGCCAACGGCCCGGCACGCAGCGGTTGTTTTTGCACCTGAACTGATACGGCTCACATGTCCTCTCAGCTGCACATAATGACCATGAGATTATTAAATCACAGCAAAACAACTTTACTTTCTTGAACACAAATGCATTGTTTCAATGTTCTTACCACACTCCTCTTTTGGTTCATCGGATGCATCGCCACAGTCGTCTTCTCCGTCGCACTTCCAGCGAGCCGGGATGCAGCGCCCGGAGTCTTTACAACGGAACTCATCAACACCGCAGGTCATTTGGGCTGGAAGTGAAAACATTTTAAGGGTGGTTTTAATAGGACCAAAATACTTTACACATGGCGGCATAGACTGTATTATGGATACTGTATAAAATACAGATTGGCTGGTATAAGGTTGTACAATATACTGGTACGAATAAATTCAAAACGCTACTATTCTGCCTTTAAATAATACTGGTACGCCTTGCGGCTGTGGTGTACAGAGCGAAGGAGCATGTTGAATGTGTAAGCCAGCACACACTTGGCAGAGCGCACAAGGGGAAACCACGATGGGGGGGAAAATGGAAAATAAAGGCAATTCTACTGGTTAATAAAGAGGGTGCATGAAGCGCAATATGAAGGTTATTGGGTTTCAAAACTATCGATAAAGATGACGCTTTGAACACAGAGGTGCAGTGTTGCAAGCAGTGATTTAAAACAGGCCTCACCAAATGTAACATGATTAAAGTTTTACCACTTTTGCTTCAAATTTATCTAAACAATTAATCAGATCGACAGGTAAAAAAGTTAATTCGCTCCTCTTTTGCACACAGACGTTTACGTAGACGTGTACACAGCTTTTTGCCTTGATGCCAAATATTAGCGCAGTCCAAACTGCCCATGCAACATACATGCCTTAATTTTGTAACAAATTCCTATAATTTGTATTTTATCTTTAACAATGTGTGTTATATCTGCTAAATGTGTTATTTATATACAATAATTTTTGCCTTAGTATTGTTTTTAGTACCTCCGAATGATTGTTTTTGTCTTAAAGCATAGACCAATAGTAGCAACCATAAATCATGACGCATATTGTCAATAAAGCTTTCTATTACTGTATATTCTAACCTAATCCTTGATTATGGCAGGTTTATTGTAATATATACAGTTGTAAATAGTTTTTGAGTGCAACAAGAAAAGCCCATTGTGTTGAATGCCTTTTAATTTGTATTTTAATCTTCTAAAATTGTTCTTTGAGTGCAATAAAAACCACATGATTTTGATAAAATAAAGAGAAAACATATTTTTATGTGGTCCCCTTTATTTTAACAAGTATTGCAGCACCTATAATTACCAAAATGTTCAACACTATCATCTAATTATAATAATAATACATGTTTAAACTTACGACATTACTTAAACAACTGATTCCTCAAATACATTTATTTGTGAAAGAGTGAAAAGATGCTTTTGTAGTGCCGTCAAAAGATTATTTTATCAGAATAATCACACTTTTGAATTTGGATTATCATGATCATGTATTACTTGCATGCATAATTTAAGTTAATGACCCCAATATTTGCACAATAATGCAATTTTATAGTCAGAGTGTAATACAGGAACATGTTTAAATGTTTTACTTAGATGCAAGTCATTTATTTGCTCAACAATTTTTGCTAATGTCCCATCGAGGTGTGTTTCAAATGGAAATTTGCCAGAGAGCACAACAGTCGTAGTCTCATCCCTCAACTTTGCACTGGCATATGGATTGACCTGATGACTGACCAAACAACCTGGGCCGCCTTTCAGTTAACCATCCACTGTTAAGGTAAAGGAAGATGTACGGTCAAAATACATGTCATGATGAATCTGTAATATACATGATTAATGCGATAATTTGTTGTGATTAATCGCATGAGTTATCACGTTATTTTTAAGAGCCCTAGTTTAGATCAGTTACAAACAACACATTTAAGCGCAGTTATGAACACAAAATGTAAAAACACTATCAATCTTACTGCAGTTAGTGGGTTCATCCGATCCGTCAACACAGTCGTTGTCACGGTCACACACCCAAACACGAGGGATGCAGCGTTTTGTGATGGCACACTGAAACTGGGTGGGTGCGCATGTGACCTCGGCTGCAGGGTCAGAGGACAAGATATGTTATTACCACAAAGAGAAATGAGGCACACTGTACATGGAGAATGAAAAGCGGAGGAACACTCACGGCAGTCCTTCTCGTCCTCTCCCTCTCCACAATTGTCTTGGCCGTTACAGCGGAAGATGCCTGGGATGCAGCGACTTGGGTGGGAACATTTGAACTGGCTGGGCAGGCAAACGTGAATATCTGCGGTGGAGTTGTAATAATAAACAAATCAGCACATGTGAAGACTAATTTGTATTTCAAAGAATGGGGGATAATCCTCCAAAATAAGCGGTTCTAATGCAAGAATGTGAGCTTTACCGCAGTTGGCCTCGTCTGAATTGTCCTGACAGTCGTTGTCTCCATCACATATGTACGCAGGGTTGGTGCAGATGCCCGTGCCGCACTGAAACTGGCCCGGTCTGCACTTAAATTCAGCTGGCAGACAAGGAAGAATTAAAAATGAACAACTTAACAACTCTTACAAAGAAATATTAACTCACGACACTCTGCGGGCTCGTCTGAGCGATCGCCGCAGTCGTCCTCTGTGTCGCATTTCCACCAGAAAGGAATGCACTTATCGTTCTTGCAGACAAACTATAAGGCAGGAAAGATGAATAAATACATTTTCATCAACAACACGTTTACATGATGAGGATGTTAGCACCTGGCTGGCCGTGCAGTTGGACATGCAAGTACGATGGTCGCTGGCCAGGTAGAAGTTTGTGGGGCAGGCACATTTGTAACCCCCTCCAGGAGAGATGAGGCAGAGGTTACTGCAGCCGCCGTTGTTTGTCTGGCACGGGTGGTCACGCACTGGACAGGAAAAAATATAAAGGGCAAAATGTAAACTTAAAAAGTCAAACAATACACAATGACACACCTTGTTAAATTGTGTAATTGATCATTTAAATTAAAAAAATATATTGCATTGTCCGTGATGTTTTTTTTTCCTAAATATTAACAATTTCACCTACCCTCAGGCTGGCGATAGGGATGGAAAATGTGAATGTCCATGGGCCGATGCAAGGTGCTGATCAGGGTGCTCTTGTTAGTTCCCAGAGTCTTGTGAGCTCTGTTGATGGACTTGGTCTCCCAGTCTGTCCAGTAGATGTACTCCTCAAAGAGAGTCATGGCGAAGATGTGCGGAATATCTTGGCTAAGAACTGTCAGGAGACAATAAATTTACATATCAGCGTTGACTAATACTGGCATTCAAAAGCACAATCCTTTCAAATGTTCCTGTTTCATGAAAAATTACTATTAGATTGTGTAGGTGTAACTAAAAAAGTGGCCGTGGAGTGAACACTATTAGAATTTACAAGGCAGTTGTAATCTTGACAACATGAAATAATTGAAGGGAGGTTATGATAATAATAATACATTTAATTTATAACGTATTTTATATTTCTACAATCTCAAAGTGTTACAGAGTGCAATGCTATTAGAGCATTAATGGCGTGTCATTATTTGTCCAACATGTCGGACGCTGTCTCCTAAGAGTTACGTAATATTTCACACGCCTAATTAGCTTTTATTCCATAAATGTGCTCTTTCTGCTCCCATATACTTGTCGTATTATGTGTTTGCTTTCTGTGTTTGGCACAAGCATGTCAAGACTCTAGAGGTGGATAAATATTGCTTACATTTTAATCGGTAATAGTACCAAATCGATACTTAAAAAATGGTGCCGGTGCCGAAAAAGGTGCATGAACCTGTACCTTAAAAAATTTAAAATATGCCAATTTTTGTTGAAAAATAACATTTACATGTATGGAATTCAAGTTGGACACAATAGTATTTCAAGTACTTCAACTATATAAAATAAAACAAAGTAGTGAAGTGAAGTGAATTATATTTATATAGCGTTTTTTCTCTAGTGACTCAAAGCGCTTTACATAGTGAAACCCGATATCTAAGTTTTGTTTTTTTTAAACCAGTGTGGGTGGCACTGGGAGCAGGTGGGTAAAGTGTCTTGCCCAAGGACACAACGGCAGTGGCTAGGATGGCAGAAGAGAGAATTGAACCTGCAACCCTCAAGTTGCTGGCACGGCCGCTCTACCAACCGAGCTATACCGCCGCGGTAATACAGTAATCCCTCTTTTATCGCTGTTAAATTGTTATATCTGCGATGTGTAGATGCACAACATGGTGAGGGATGACTGTACATAAAAAAAAAAAAAAGAAATAAAATCCAAAACAAAGTTTCATAATTATTGCAGCTATACAGAACATTATAGCTGCCAAACCTCATGCTTGGGGTGGTGGGGATGGCGTGGCTCGGTTGGTAGAGAGGCCCTGCCAGCAACCTGAAGGTACCTACTGTAGTTTGATCTCATGTCTCATTTTAAGTTCAATGACAATAAAATGCCATTCCAGTAAGAGCAGAGAGGAGACGGACACCCACTCTGTGCAAAGCTGCCACTGTTTTTGTCTTGGTTTACAGAGGGACATTATTGTAAATGTTTCATCACTGTCACGCTTAAAATAAAAACAAAGGTATCGTTCATGTTAATGAGTCAGTCAACATTTTGATTTGTTCATTAATATCACAACCTTTCAGTCTTTTGATCAAATTTGATACATTTAACAATGTAGAACAAAGACAAATTCAACTAAAATAAGAATGAACAGAAGAAAATCAATTTACAATTCAACTCATAATTAGTTTTTATTTTACTCAATTTTTATGTCTCTTACTATGTTATTCCTTTCTCCTACAGTGTCCATTGTAATCAATTGTAAAAATGAGCTAATCATGTCATCTGGCAAGCTCTACCAACTTTTATAACAGTCAATAATAGCTACTTTCCTTACTAAGGAGATGGCAACACTGGAATATGAAGAGAGATTAGAAGATATTTGAGGACAGTGACAATGTAGTAGAGATACAAATTAATAACACATATGCGGAGGATAAGACAAAACAGCCAGCAGAGAATACAGTGGAGATGATATTTATTTTTTATTTCTGGTTAATTGAGACAAGCATTATGAGGCAGAAGTGCATGGAGAGCTGATGGAGGTGAGGAAATCAGTCTTAAATATAAATTGACGTTAAAACAAGCCAAATCGGTGTTAGAAAAGGCCACTAAAGTCTCACTCTTGTCATTTTCTGAAACGTGGCAGCCCTGGAACATACTGTAAAGAACCTGCAAAAAGCGACTTTTGTAATATTGATACTCATAATTACGGTGGTTTGCAAATACAATCTTGTTCGCTGTAACGATCATTGGTGCATAATGAGGAAGTGCTATGTTTTTGTTGTGGCTACTGGCTAAATTAAAGTAAAAGTTGAAGTACCAATGATTGTCACATACACACTTGGGGTGGTGAAATTTGTCCTCTGCATTTGACCCATCCCCTTCGTCACCCCCTGGGAAGTGAAGGGAGTAGTGGGCAGCAGCGGTGCCACGCCCGGGAATCAGTTATGGTGAATTAACCCCCTATTCCAACCCTTGATGCTGAGTGCCAAGCAGGGAGGCAATGGGTCCCATTTTTATAGTCTTTGGTATGAGTCGGCCGGGGTTTGAACTCACAACCTATTGATCTCAGGGCAGACACTTTAACCACTAGGCCACTGTGATGCTAGCGGTGTTATGAGGGCTGCTGTTGGTGTGTTAATTAGTTTAAAGAGAGCATCAGATTCTGTGTGCTCATGTCGGGACGCTACGTTACTTATAAGACATTACTTTCACAATATCACAACCAACCGCTTGTTGCAACTTGCTTCATTTAGCACCAAAATGATGCACCTATAGCAACTCCTTTTTTCGATCTGGGTACTACCGCCTACGCTTGGACCTCTGCCAATATGGAACTGGGTTTTGGTGCTCTTCCCTATTCATAACTAGTTTATGTTGTATATTATGGTAATAATCCAAATCCATCCCATTTATCAATCTGTGTGTCTGCAAGCTGTCATGACCTTACATGTGTTCAATAATAAAACATGTTGATAGAAGATACACATAACTGTTGCGAAAATTTGGATTTAATGAAATGACCTTTAGTCTGGCCTTATCTACCCTGTTGTTACCTGTGTGCCTGTTGGTGCCATCCAGGCTGGCGAACTCAATGTAATCCTCCCGGGCGTCTGCCCAGTATATGCGATCATTGATGAAGTCCAAAGTCAGACCATTGGGCCATGTAATCTTATCCTCGACTAGGACGCTTCTGTTGGTACCGTCCATGCCAATTCTTCCAATATGGGGATTGTCGCCCCAGTCGGACCAGTACAGGTACCTAGACAGCAAAGTGTAATGCATCATAAATGCTAACTTTTTTCTCTACACTACTCATCAGTTCTCACCCGAAGCGTACATCCACGGCCACAGCCCGAGGTTCTCTCAGCCCGCTGTTGACCAGCACAGTCCGGTAGGCTCCATCAAGTTTGGACACTTCAATGGTGTCTCGGCCTTTGTCGCACCAATACAAGTTTCCCCCCACCCAATCCACAGCCACACCATCTGGGTTACTCAAAGAGGTGCGGTGCAACACCTGCTGAGTCGAAAAGAAGGTAAGTAATGTGAAAAATTTTAAATGCACGGTTTTATTTTCTGAGCTGACCTCAATGTTGCTGCCATTCATCCGCATGCGTCTGATCATGCTGCCCTGAGTGGTGACGTCAGTCCAGTAGATCATCTGCTCTGCATAGTGGAAGTCCAGTGCCACAGCGTTATTCAGACCCTGAAACGGGGTAAATAATGGTGTTTGCACAAGTATGGCTTGGGTACAATAACTTATCCTTTTGTGTCGCTCACCTGTTTTATAAGAGTGTAGTTTGAGCCATCCAGGTTGAGCTTCCGCAGGTAGTATCGATTAGCAAAGATCAAGAAGGGCTCCTCCTCTGCACACAAAAAAATATTCCCAGGATTGAATGAGCTACAAGACAAGTAAAACCACTCAAATAGGCTAAAATGTGCAATTATTATCTTGGTACAGTGTCATACCTGATATGGATTTACAGACAGTGGGGTCATTAGGGCTGAGTTCAAAGCCATCCACGCAAAGACAATGGAAGCTGCCATGTGTGTTGATACAGCGCTGTGAACAAGGGTAGGTGGTGATGCACTCGTCCACGTCCACACATGTCTTCCCATCCCGCTTCAGCTGGAAACCAGGATGGCACCTGCACTGAATGTACCAAGAGCAAAGAGACGTCAGCATCTTTAAGATAAACGCCATTATACCAGGCGACAAGTCAGACATTCTGTTGTGACAATTCATGTGTAAAATTAATGTGGAAAGTAGAAGTAAACTCATAACCCTTCATTAGTGTGTTTGATTTCCTGTTAGGTAGCGTATTTAAGTATCAGCTTTTTCGTTGCACATAAACTGCTTCTGCGCATCCATGTTTTGTCCTTCGACACAACCTGACAAAATGTAAACACTCTAAATCTCTAAGATTTTTAAGTTTCAAATGTATATACAGAAATACATACACACAGTACTACACGTATATTGAGCTCAATATTAGATGACTCACCAACGTTTTTCTTTTTTTTTTTAGGTTTTTTGAAAAAATATTTGTAAAAGACAAAATCAAAAATACACCCACACAATCATTAATCTATGTTATTATTAAGAACATAGATGTTTACTATTATCTTAAAATTATCATCACATGTTGCCGTTTGTTGTCACTTATTGGTTTGTTTGTCGAAATCTGTCGCCCCGGGGTGCCCAAAATGGGGCCAGAAGCCAAATTTAGCTCGCAAGCTTGTTTCATTTGGCCCCCCAAAAGGATGGTTTCCAAATTACATACATATTTATACTGACGCATTGAAAGTCCCGCAATCATGAATGGCATGTATGCAAGGTTAACTTTTTTATTTACATTTGAGTGCTGCTTATGGCACAGGGGTGGGACCAGACAAGCTGCGCTTCTTCCCACTCCATTTAGACGGTTAAACAACATGTTCTAAATATAATAAATTAATTGACTGATTCAGGCTATTTTTCCTTCACACCTAAATTTGCTGTGTTTGGCCTGCAGCCCCTTAACACATTTTCCTTTTGGCCCTTTGAGACAAAAGGTTTGGGCACCCCTGCTCTACATTTCGAATATTATAAGACAAGTCCTTTTTAGGGCTGTCAAAAATAATTACTTTTACTTATGTGATTAATCACATATATAAACAGATTAATTATTTTGACTGTACATGCTCCTTTACCTTAAACGCAGATTACCTTAAAGGCCTGATAGGTTTTTATATGGTCAGTGATTGTACATCAGTGCAAAGATGAGTGAGGAGACTCCGACGGTGTATTCACTAGCAAATATCAATTCAAAATACACCCTTAAATCAAATCCAAAAGTGTGATTAATCAGATTTAAAAACATGTATAATTTGACAGCACTGCGCTTAAAAAAAAAAAATATATATATACTCCGGTTTGGGACTGGAACCAAATCTGAGAAAATGTATTTTTCTCCGTTGTTAAATAAGATTGCTGTGACAACTTTTACCAGAAAAGACATCATCACAATTAAAAGTTGATGTGGTTACTTACTGTGCTGTGCTGTGCTGTGGTCACACCTGTGAGCACCAGCTCTTTGCAATCGGACCGCCACTATCAGACGGTCCGATACCCCATACTCTCTGAGCCCTCCTCACAAGACTTTCCGAGGGACACAGCCTTCTCCACGTTCACAAAGCACGTGTAAATTGGCTGAGAAAACTCCCATGCACCCTCAAGAATTCTGCCAAGAGTATAGAGCTGGTCCACAGTTCCACAACCAGGACGAAAACCACACTGTTCCTCTTGAATCTGAGGTTCGACTGTCCGGCATAGCCTCCTCTTCAGCACACCTGAATAGACCTACCGGGAATGCTGAGGAGTGTGATCCCACGATAGTTAGAACACACCCTCCAGTTGCCCCTCTTTCTTTTCAAGATGGCACCGCTGTAGTGGCGGCTGTTGGCAGGAGCTCTGTGCTCATGTGTCAAACTTTTGTGTTTCCCTCTGGTTTTCATGTGTTATAATACATATATTGTTTTGCCTTTTGTTCGGGACCCTTTGGGACTGTGTGACAACGGGAGGCACTTTTCTTGACTTCTGCAGTGCTTTTCTGTGAGCTTCTGAATCTGCTTACCGGGAGCCTTTTGGCCATGGAGACCAGCTGCTGGGTCTCTGCCACACCAGAGTCCATTTGGAAAGACTGGAGAAGATGCAGATGAAAAGACAGGGCTGCGGAGCTAGCACGGAGCGCCGGGACGAACAAGCTTCACAGTGTCTTGGCTGGATGAGTAGGTATCGGACACTTCAGTCGCCTTGGACGTATCCTCGCTCATCCATGTGGACTGGACACTGGTCGAGAGTTAATGGGCGGCCGAGGGTGGAGTCGGCTGCTTTGTTGGCTCTGCTCCTGTCTCTGGCCATGCTCCCTCTACCCCAGCAGTCGATGGCGTGGAACACCGCAGAGGCCACCAGAGAGTACATGTTTCTTTTACTTTTTATTCATAGCTGTATGTAGAAGTGGCTTGTTGCATCAGCTCTGCTCTTTTAATGTCGTTTGTGTTCTTTGATGTTTCCCTCTTACACACATGTAAGAGGGATGTATGTGATGAGTTTTTTTCCCTTGGCCTCAGTCTGGACCTGCTCTCCAGCAAGCCCCCCCCCCCCCCCCCCCCCTTCTCCCATTGTTTACCTATATCTCACCCTTTTTTTTAAAGGGGCGCCGGAAGTTGGCAGACCCTTCAGCGATCCTGTTCTATCTTCCTGTAATGTTTGATCCTGTTCTGTCTCCCTGTAATTTTTGTCTGATCTTGAATGGGATTTTGCTGAAAATTAAAATTTCCCCTCGGGGATTAATAAAGTATTTCTAATGGTGATTCTGATAAGGAGAGGAACCACCACCCCTGTCTGCCAATCCAGAGGCACAGTGCCCAATGTCCACGCAATCCTGCAGAGTCTTGTCAACTAAGACAGCCCTACAGCATCCAGAGCCTTAAAGAATTCCGGGCGGATATCCTCCACCCTGCTAACGAGGAGTGTTTTTAACTACCTCGGCAACCTCAGCCCCAGAAATAGGAGAGGCCACCAGATTCCCCAGGCACTGCTTCTTCGCAGGAAGATGTGTAGGTGGGATTGAGAAGGTCTTCAAAGTATTGCCACCAACGATCACACCATCCCCACCGTACACAGTTGACAGTGCACTGCTTACCACTCCTGAGGTGGTGGATGGCGGTCCAGAATCGTTTCGAAGCCATCCGGAAGTAGTATTCCCTGGCTTGGTGAACTCCTTTCATGTCCAAGTTCTTGCCCCTGCAACCGCCAAAGCCGCCCGCCGCTTGGACTGTCGGTACCTGTCCGCTGCCTCCGGATTCCCATAAGCCAAAAGGACCCAAAACGACTCTTTCTTCAGCTTGATGGGTTCTAAAATTACTGCCCCAGCAAGTACCAACCGCCTTGCGGCCACAGCTCCAATCTACCGCCTCGACAATAGGAGGTACGGAACATGGTCCACTCGGACTTAATGTCCAGCGCCTCAAACATGACATGTTTAAAGGGCATTGAAACGCTCTCTGACGGGAGACTTTGCTAGACGTACGCAGCAGACCCTCACAATGCTTGGGGCCTACCAGGTCTGACCAGCATCATATCCCACCATTAGAGCGACCTCACCAACAGATGGTGATCGGTATAAAACTCTGCCCCTCTCTTCACCCAAGTGTCCACAACATGAGACCGCAAATCCGATGACACAACTACAAAGTCAATCATCAAACTGCGGCCTCGGTTGAGTGCACATATGGACACCCTTATGTTTGAACATAGTGTTCGTTGTGGACAATCTTTGAAAAGCACAAAAGTACTAGGGTTCAGATCCGGACAGCCGTTTTTCCCAATCATGCCTCACCAGGTTTCACTGTCATTGCCAATGTGAGCGTTGAAGTCACCTAGCAGAACAAAGGAATCACCTGAGGGAGCACTCTCTAACATTTCCCTCAAGGAAGTACTGGAGAGTGCCTAGAGCTAGCTTCTGTAGCCGTGCTTTCGACTGCCACTCAGCTCACACTGCATCCAACCTCTATGCCCCCTCCCATGAATGGTGAGCCCATTGGAGGGGGTAACCATGCTACCTTATCTGTCACCATTGAGCCCTGAAACAGGCTCCAGAAGGGGTCCGGGTAAGAAAAATCTGGATCCTTGAATCTGACTTTCCATAGAGGCCTTTTATATAGTTGATTGGAGACTCCAACTTGTACATAAGAGTGAATGTGAGTGCAAATTGTTGTTAATTGTCCATACAATATGTGCCCTGTAATTGGCTGGCAACCAGTCTAAGGCACCTCCCGCTTTTCTAGCTGGAGCATATCGCGGCTGACTTCAGGCGAGAATCAAATTATGATTCTGATTGTCGCCTGAAGTCAGCCGGGATATGCTCCAGCTTAACCGTGATCCTAATACAGATAAACTGTATAGAAAATGGATGCTATAGAAAACATAATTCTCTAAACCTTAAAGACATTGATTATATATTTATTGTTATATTAGTGATCATTTGAAGCATTTTATCCATACTATGAAACAGTACACAAACAGTATTGTGAAGCACTGAATTTGCACTGAATGACTTAAGCCGGCTATCAGAATCAAACAACGTTTGGTACAGGGACACTTTTTAATATTTTTTAAAAGAAGCTCTGACCGCAGCCTCATGAATACAAACATGGGAGTTCATGCAGAGTTCAATCTGTTTTAAGACACGGCTCCTACTTTCAAGAAGGAGATGCAAAACACGTTTTGGTCTTACATAAGTGCATGCCTGAGGTAAGCAGTTACCAACTTTTGACACCCACTTCTGTGTCTATTAGGTATAGTATATAAACGCTTGGGCAGTGAAGGTCCATGTTTTTTTGGAATGATTTGAAAGAAACTGGATTACAGCAACACAAACACTGAGATGACCTACCTTGTACCCAATCTTGAGGTCATCACAGAGCTGAGAGCAGCCACTCAGTTTACTATTGAGACATTCATTGATGAAGCAGTTGAGTTCATCCGAGCCGTCGCCGCAGTCATCGTTGCGGTCACACAGCAGCGTCTCGTTCAGGCAGTTTCCATTGCGGCACATAAAGGCCGACTCGTTACACGACCTCTCTGAAATCACACATGAAGGCCGTATCAATACTATCGTCACAAAGAAGATTGAAATTAAACATTGAAGTGCGGTACTTTGGAAGAAGATAATGTATTCTATCAGAAATCCTACCATTGTTTAGAATACTGGGAACTGTGGCACAGTGAGCCTCTCCTCAGAGAATATAATACAGGCGAGGTCTCCCGTTCTCACATTAGAATAAATAAAAATTGAAGCATTCCGGATTGTTTTCTTCTCACACATGCAGACTCTCATAGTAGGAACTAAAGATCAATTCATCTTTTTTGTCATTCACATAACTGAAGTTATCTTAGAATTACAGCTGTCAAACTATTAACGGTTTCAAAAATATTCATATATTCGCAGTCATTGAAATAATCAATCAAGTACAAATATTTTTAAAAATGTTCCAGTATGACATTATGACAATAAAACTCCATTTGTGTCAAAAATGTGGCTTTTTAAAGAAAACAAATTTAAATTATGCACGCAATTATTTATTAATCGTTCTTAATTAACAGCACGAGTTAATTTTGGCAAGTTTTATAAAAACATACTTTTCTTTATTTTTTTTCCAAGCTGCTGTGACTCCGCTGAGTCGGTTAGTGTCTACAAGGGTAGACTCGCCTCACCCCCTGACATGAGAGACTACCTAAGACCAATCCTACACAGTATTGGTTGCGGTTTTACAGTAAACTACCACAAACTAACCTGTGTCAGTGCATCGCGGGTTCTTGGGAGCTTCATCAGAGCGATCCTGACAGTCAAACTCTCCATCACACTCCCATTTCTTCTGGTTGAGGCAGCGGCCGTTGGCACAGCGGAACTCTTCTGGACCGCATGTTGGATATTCTGCAAAAAGACAGCATAGTCACCTTATTACCTTAATTTATGAACCCATTTTTTTCCATAGAGTAATCTTCCTAATCAATCAGTTTCCCTAAAAGGATAACACACCCACCACATTCTGGAGACTCGTCTGAGCCATCGCCGCAGTCAATGTCATGATCACACACAAAGTGTTTGGGAATACATTGTCTGTTCTGACACATGAACTCATTGTCGTCACAAGTGCTGTTGGTGTACACTGACAGTGGAAAAAGAACACAGAGACTCACTGAATTTGATCCAAGTTTCTAAAGACAAACATCCACTATGTGTCTCGACTTACAGCAGCCAGCCTTCACACTCTCATCAGCACCGTCAGGACAGTCGTCGTCTCCATCGCACTTCCAGCGCTGCGGCACACACATATGAGAGCCCGGACACTGGAAGGCCTCGGGACTGCAGGTTTTGGATTCTGTGATATTGGGAAAGGTAATTGACATATTGCCTTACACTTTCAGGGGTTAAAAAAAGGCCCGTGTTGTAATTGTTGCTTACTGCATTTGTCATTTTCATCTGATCCGTCACCACAGTCATCAGAACCATCGCACACCCAGTGGCTGGAAATGCAGCGGTGGTTCCCACATTCAAACTGGGTGGAAGTGCAAAATTTGTCTGCAAAGGACAACAATGTTTTTCTACGAATAAAGACAATGGGAACCATGCAAACATTCTTACAAGAACTCAGTGTGTTAATCATTGTATACTAGAACCTCAATGTACTAATTTTACAAACTTTTCAATTTGCGAACAACAGGCCAAAAACAAAATATGTTAAAACCTCAGTTTACAAATGTTTCATCCACTCAATGTGTCTCTCTTCCCGCAGCCATTTTGCTCCGAGCAGCGATTGTGGTCATTCAGTCAGCAGAGCGCAGTGCTGCCGTGAGCTACTGTGCTAGTTTGTTTGCCTTGTTTTAGGGTTGTACTGTATACCGGGACTAATAAAGTACTGCGTACTAATGAATTAAAAACGGTATTACACTGCTCTTGAAAAAAATTGACATATTTTGGCTTTAAATCTAACAATAAAGGTGGACCTATAAACACTGAAGCGCTGCTTTGCAAGTAGTGCAACATAGCTAGCTAATATCTAGCTAGTGGCTCCGTACTGTTTTAGATAATTCTAAATCATTAATCCTCGCTTCCATGGTGACAAACCTTAGTTTTTTTACAAATATTATTCCTGCAGGACGATAAATAGCTAAACATGCTTTACTACACTCCGTAGGAGGATACAATAGCTCACCGTTTACAGCAAGCTGGCCCTCTTGAATGTAAACAAAATGGTGGGTCCACACAGATATTGACTGTAACGATATCAAGTACAAGAGCAGTATCTAATCGATGCTACAATGATTACGTCAAGTTTTTTATAATCATATATTATTTTTTACTTTTGTAGTATTTTCATGTTTATAAAATACGTCCCTAAACACATGAGGACTTCGAAATATGACCAACGTATGAACCTGTAACTACTACAAATTTGTGGTATCACCCAAAACTAATGTAAAGTATCCAAACAGATGAATTAGAGCTTATTACATTTAATAGATCTTTATAGAAAATTTTAAAACAAAATATAACTAGATATGCACAGTAAATGAACAATAATAATAAATCATCCATTTTCTACCGCTTGTTCTTTGATTGCAATTAAAACACGTATGTTTAATGTATCATAAGATTTTTTGTTAAAAAAAAGCCCAATAATGCCATTTTTTGTGGTACCCTCTAATTAAAAATGTATCGAAAAGGATCCAAAAGTATCAAAATACATTTCTGTACTAGTACCAAAATATTGGTAACAGGACAACCTTACTTTGAATGTGGGGTTGTTTTTTTTTGTATTTTTATAGGATTTTTACAAAAAATTTATAGTTTTTCTAATTTAATATGAGTCTAAAGAAAGCGATGTGTGGTTAGTCGATACTGCTGCCATCCCCCTTCTGCTGCACACCCGGAAGATTAACCAACAAAGTAAAGCGGATTTTATTTTTTATTCCAAATTATTGCAGCGACTTAGCTGGTAAAATTAAAAAGTTTTGTGATTTCAGACTGTGGGCGCACCACAGAGCTAGTGACAGTGTGTGCATGTCGCCAGGGCGGCTGAAAATGAGGACCGTTCAGGGAGGAATTGTTTTGGCTTTCTTATTAAATAGGAAGATAATTTATTTGTGTTATTTGTGTTTGTTATACAGTGATGTATATTGTTTAATATTGTGTTCAATGTGTACTAAACTTAATCAAAATATGGACTTTTGTTGAGGCTGGAACCCATTATTCATATTTACATTGTTTCTTATGGAGAAATGTGATTCAATGTAGAAACTTTTCTGTTTATAAACACTCTTCAAGAAACAATTACATTTGTAAACTGAGGTTCCACTGGACTGTGTTGTGGTATAACCACAGATGCTTGCACATCTGTAACGGTGTCACTCAAAACTGAGCTTTTGCAAAGAGCCATTCATTTAATACATGACTTTGCGTAAGAGTAGACTGACCACAGTGTGTCTCGTCAGCTCCATTCTCACAGTCATTCTCCTTATCGCAAGTCCAACTCATCGGGATGCAACGGCCACTGGGACATGCAAAGAAGTTGACTGGACATTTAAGTTTGCGTTTATCTGTATGAGAAGAGAAGGACATTGCGGGGTAATCATTTGCAGGTAGAAATACTTTTAGCAAATAATCAGGTAAAGATTTCAACCTGGGCAGTTTCTCTCATCAGAGAAGTCGCCACAGTCGTTGTTTCCGTCACACACCCATGAAGATAGGTAACACAGAGTGGTCCTCTCACAGCTCTGAAAGGAAGCGCCTTTTACCCCCAAGCGGAAGAAACGGGAGCAGTCGGTAGTTTCTGCAAACAGACAAAATATGTTATGAAGCTATTAACAAACCTTCATTTGCCCTACATGTATTTAATATCTCTTACGGCAGTTCATCTCATCGCTTGCATCCTCGCAGTTGACCACCTGGTCACAGCGGCTGAAATTGGAGATGCATCGGCCATCTTTGCACTGGAACTCGCCTACTTTGCACAAAGTCACTGCAAGCAAAGATCATATTAATGAGCAAAGACAAAAAAATTACCCAAACGTATGTTTTAATCTATAGTCCTTATCAGTATGGCTATCACACAGAGATAGGCATTGGATCAGAAAGCACATATGAGAGAGTCACATAAAAACAATACAATAACATAAAGCTACAGGCGGACACTTACTGTTGCAAGGAAGTTCATCTGAGTGGTCGCCACAGTCGTCTGTACCGTCACACCAGAACTGGTTACCGATGCATCGACCATTCATGCAGCGTCTGTAGCCTTTCTTACAAATTCGATTGGCTACAGAGAAGCAACACAATGGGAAGAAAGCACAATTTTTTACAAGAACATCTGAAATGTCACATTAATTGATTTCGGTCTACTAAGTCGACATTAAGACCATAGCTTGCATTTGTTCTAGAATTTCTAGAATTTATTACATTCAGAGTCTATACAACTAAAATGTATGTTTAAAGAAACCTAAAAATTTATTTTTTATCTTTTATGCTGCAAAATACATCACCTGACTTTATTTCAGCCTCTAACAAGTGCACTTGTCCGTCAAGAAAGTAATCATTTTAAAATTTCAAGCATTTTAAAAGCACACTTTTTTTTTATACAAAACTTAACTAAACGTGTAAATTATTAAAATGTCATTTTAACACAATATGTTCCATAATAAGGGGTACTACACATTTTTTTAAATTTTGCACATCATTCACAAACTCTTTGTAAGACAAGAACACATATATATATATATATATATATATTTTTTTTAGGCATTCTAATTTTGTAACTTACGGCAAGAATGAGGTGGTTAACAATTTAGCTAATGAGAGTAATCTTTTCTGCCCATAAAGCCCTCTAAAAAAACATCCAAAAACAGCCAACAATACTCCATTTACATGTCGTACCTGCATGTTAGCCAAGTACTAATGATATTGTTATTATAAGCGTTAGCGCTGAGGAACTAATTTTAGCAGTGCCGTAATCATATAGAGGAACAGAGAGAACAGCAGTTATTTACCGACTGAGCCATTGAGTTGCTGCATCACTTCTGAGTTGGTGAAAGTTTGTGCTGGATTATAAATCATGCTTCTCACATTTATAGTAGAAGGTTGTGGTCATAAACCAAGAAATTGGTCAGCTTTGACATTCAATTTAGACCCTGAGATTCTGAGAAAGACTCAAACAGTTGTTTTATCTGCATGAGGATTAAGATTATTATGTTATTCTTCTAAACAGGAAAATATAAACATCCTATTAGTCGGCATCCCACTGAGAGCAGACATTTTACAGTAGGTTATTGTATGATTATGTTCGTAGTTTGTATTTCTTGTTTAATACTTAGCAATGGCGCTACTGGCTACTGGCAGTGGCAAGTCCAGTGGACCAATTCGGGAAGTTCAACACTCCCGCCATCATGACTCTCCCATCCTATGTATAGACAGTAGGGGTGATGTTAACAGGGCATCACTGGGCAGAGGACCTTCACAAAAGAAATCAACGGCCTTGAAGGAAGGGCTCACAGGCGCTTAATGACCTTGTGTTCACGAGCAAGGCAAGCCAGCAAGTTGGAGTTAATCGGCTGTGTTTTGATACCTGGAGAGGAGAAGGGCACCACTAAGTAAACCACTGCCCACTTAAATAACATGATGAACAAAGTCAGCCAACAACATTGGTCAAGGCCTGAATTCACAAAGACCATTCTACCCACAGCAGCGTCTCAGAATGGGACTGTAAAGTGTGCTACTGGGACTGTAAAGTCATCAACAGCATCCATCAAGCGTGCCAAGGAGGAAACTATCATTGGAAACTGGAATCTATGTACTTTGTATGCATGCGGAAAAGTGAAAGAACTGACCCATAAACTTGCCAAGTACAATTGGGCCATTGTAGAAGTGAGAAGGACCGGTTTCGGGTAAACCACCGCAGACGAGAGTCACATGATATGGTACAGCTGTGATGACTCTAAACACCAACATTGAGTAGGCTTCAGGAAACATGAACGGAGTAAACACTGTCATTAGCTGCAAACCAGTTTGCATCAGGCTCATCGCCATGTTCAACTACACATACCTCAACGACTATCACCTTCATCCAAGTCTTTGACACAACTCTAGACTATGACGACGATGCAGTAGAAGAATTCTACGAGGAACTGGAGAACATCAACAAAAACACTCGAAAGTGAGCCCTCATCATTGTCCAAGGCAACTGGAATGCCAAAGTTGGCCCAGATGCTTATGATCAGTGGGCAGGGACAGTGAGTTGCTTTGGCTCAGGAGAAACTTTAACAGGGGCCTGTGACTCCTTGAGTTTGCCAGCAGTCATAAGCTAAACCTGATCAATGTGCTGTATCCACACAAAACCTCCCGAAGAACAAACTGACATTCACACAACGGACAGACGCACAACCAAATCAATTTCATCCTCATTCCCAGAAGATTCAAGTCCAGCATCAACAAATCCAAGACCAGGACATTTCCTGATACAGACGTCAGAAGCTTGGCCGAAGATAGTGAGCGGTGAGGAGCACTGGCTGCCAAGGCCAGCATGGTATCCCTATGACCTTTGGTCCCCTGCGAAGTAAGTGAGTGAGTGAGTGAGTGAGTGAGTGGGTGAGTGAATAGTGCTACTTGCTAGATCTGCTCATCTCTTAGCTTTTAAAACTTGTAGCTCAGCCTCTTATTTAGGCTAAAAAATATATGGTTCTGGATTATCCTTTGTCCCAAAATAGTCTTTGTTGGCTTTCATGAAGTCTGCCATGATTAGTAGTTGTTGTTGAAGGAAATAGCAAACATTTAGATGCATCTGTGAAATTAATGCGCATTAACTATATGCTTAAAATGACCATGTTTTCATGAGTTTGCCTGTTACTACATTACATATATTCTTACATTGTGTATATCAAAAGTTGATGGAGCCATTTGGATGTTTTTTTTTTTCAAAGTGTCATTGTAGTTGACTCTTTATAGTGTATATTTAGTGAGAGTGAGAATGCATAAACAAGAAGGCCATGTGTGTTCTTGTCTGGCATTACTATTGTGAATGGTAGGCAAAATTTTACAAAAAGTGAAGTTCCCTTTTAAAGATTAAAGTCTCTATTCTCTAATTTGCACATAAATGTGTGAAGTTTATTTTATTCATATTTTCCAAACCAGCTTGCAGACACGCCCACCCATGTAAGTTAGGCAAAAGTGCTTACGTCGTGAATGAAGGCAGGTTCATTACTAATGAGGCAAACGGTTTGCGACAGTTTTTTTCTAGGTGATAATTGTTAAACATGTAGTTTTACGAACATTGCAAATCATTATCCTAATCTTAATGGCTGTTTCCAGGTGTCTTAATTGAAGTGATAGGAATAGATTTTACAGTTTTCTGAAAGTCTCTTATTTTATTATGTGTGGTATACACTGCATCCAAACCTTCTTGAGGTGCTGGACTTTTAATCCAGCCTTAGAAGTGCAGAGGAATATAAGTACTCTAGTCAATGGCAGAATACGCGGAAGGCCAGATTTGACAGGGAACTCCAACATTTGAGGGTTGCTGTACCCAAAGAGTGCATCTTGGATGAAGGCGTGGCTAGAATCCATGCAGTTGAACACCTGTTTTCTCTTTAGCACATGGTAGAATAGGGTCCTTCTGGCATCGTAGGATATACAATGTGATTGTTCCGTAGATTCTCACCACAGTAGGACTGCTTCTCGTCAGACTTGTCCTTGCAGTGGGCCATGCCGTCACAGGTCAGGCTGTAGTTGATGCAATCACCATTTCCACACTCGAAGTCATCCACACTCCCACAAGACATGTTCAGTGCTGGTGAGGTAACACAAGTTCATGGAATTTTATCATCTAAACAAAACACTAAATTAGAAATGTTATGTTTTATCTTTTCTTACAAGAGCATGTGTTGTCTTCCAGAAGTTGTCTGTCTCCACGGCAACTGCAGTTGACCCTCCCATCAGATGTGGGCAGGCACAGGTCTTGGCAGCCTCCGTTATTTGTCCGGCAAGGAGAGAACTCACCTGATGAATGCATGAGAGTGGAGTTTTGTTGGAGTGAAAATTCCATCATCTTTGCAAGAAATGAAAAAGTGGGGCGAAAAACAACAATAGTGTAACCTAGATGGGAGAATTACGGAAAATTAATGCTTCCTACAGCTATTGGTGTCGTTGGCCACAGCAACTATTCCCATGGGCTGCTGAGGGATGTCAGCTCGCAGAACTTTCATGTCTCCACCTGGGTACTTGTCGGCTCGAAGGACTGCCCTCCTCACCCAGTCTGTCCAGAAGATGTAGTCTCCATACACGGCCAGGCCAAACGGATGCACAGGCTCATTCTTCAACAAAACCTAAAGGGCAAATAATTGGAAGGGCATTCAAAGAAACACTTGAGGAGTAATATGGCACCAAAATGTGGCTCAAGATTTTGTCACACATTATGTCATATGATACGACAACAAACGATGTCAGACTTCAGCTGAGTGAGCATCTAAACCAGAGGTTTCAAACCAATTTTAATTGAGGGCCACATCATGGTCATGAATGCCCTTCAGAGGGCCATTTGTAACAGTAAATATGGACGAATGTAATTATATAATCAACTCTTGCCTCTGAACTCATATTTTTTACTCACAAATTGAGTTAATTTAGAATATCAGTAGAGTTGACAAGCAGATATTTAGTAAATTTTGACAACAACAAAAAATGCTTTTGATAGTTTGTTACATGATCAGATAACATTTAAATTTAGAAGGTATGCAATTAAATCCAACACAGTTTTTCTGTCAAAAGTTAAAGAACAAATACATTTAGCAAAAAAGATGAAGTGCTTCATGGACCCACATTAATTACAGGTTTCACATAAAATGATGTGACGAGCCAGATTTGGACCACCGGCCATGCTTTTGACATCTTTGTTCTACAGAGTGATTTTAACAGTTTTGTTTGGCTTTTTTTTTACACTTTGTTGTGTTCTCCAGTATGTCACCACAGAACAGTACCAGTCATACTAAAAAGGAAAAATGTGATGATAACTACTGAAGCATATATGGAACCGACTACGGTCTGAACAATATCCTTCTGCGAACCAGCGTCCCCTGTGGTGGACATTTGTGTATTGCATAACAGGAATAAAAAAAAAATGTCCACTGCCGAGGACGTTTGTTCTCAGAAGGGTTACTATATCTGTTACAAAACCACAAGGATGTGTTGCATTGAATGATACTGCAATTTACAATGAGTGTAGTTTTACTTTATTTTTGATTTACTTTACAGTGATGTAAATACTTGTAAATACATGCAATATAAGCAATTCCACTTGCCCCTTCACATTTACTTTTAGCATTTTATCTAAAACTGTGTGCATATACCATCTCTATATTTAGTGCTCTTGTAGTTTATATATAAATATTTATTATTAAATTATTAATTTTGTTTAATGATATATTGTTGAACTTTTTATCATATTGCGCTTTTTGCTATTTTGTTGACACAAAGAGAACTCCGCACAAGAATGCCAATGTGCCTAAACTGTAAGTTTATGCATAAATGGCCAATTAAAAAAAAAACGAACCTTGATGCACTTCTTATTACGGTAAGAGATGTAAACATCATATCTTTAATCAATAAAAACATTGTCTTACATATCGGCTGCTTCCGTCGTATTCACAGCGTTCTATCTTGTCCAGCGTGGCATCAGAGAAGTAGAGCTTCTCAGCACGGTGATCAACAGCCAAGCCATTGGGAGTTTTAATATCACTGCCGATAATGGCGATGACATTGGCCCCATTCAAGGAAGCCCTCATGATACTGGGAGCCTGTTCGTTCCAGTTGGTCCAGAACATGAGACTGTGGTGGGAACAAACAAACAGGACTTGATTATCTAATCAGCAGCGAGGTTTGCCAAAGTCTTGGTATAAAAGTCACGGCTGAGCGCATTGAAACAAATGTGCTGGTGAAAAGAAAAGCAGGGGGGAAAAGCAGCCGGCTCAGTACACAAACATCGTGTTTCGCTATGAATGACTCACTCCTGACACTCGTCCAGCACAAAGGCTCTGGGGTGGTCCTCTCCAGACATGGTGACCACAGTGTTGCGGTTATAGGCCACAGAGCGGCTCTGGTCCACAGTGTGGCGGGTGATGGTGGAGGTAGTGTAACTAGTCCAGTAGAGGGTATCCCACCCACGGTGGTACGCCAGGCCCTCCACCGAACCGACATCTGTAGAACAGAAAAGGAGGAAGTGGATCTTTAAAAAAGATTTACAGTATGCGACATTTTTTGTTATGCATTTGAAAAAAGTCCCTTCAATTCAAAGTCACTTTATTATTAACTGTATCTGTTTGTTAGCAGGATTAAGTATTAACTACTTTACACAAAACTATGACTTGAATGAATTGTAGTACTGTAGTCAATAGTTAAAAGTGCTAACACAGAGGAACTACTTTTAGTAACATGACACCTTTATCCCAGAACGATAACTAATTAATGCAGCTATTAACATACCGAACCGGTGAGCTGCATCTCCTTGGAGATGGTAAAAGTAAATTGTAGATTATAAATCATGCCTTTCACGTGTACAGTAGAAGTCTGTGGCCATAAACTGAAAAACTGGTCAACATTAAAATCCAATTTAGACCCGAAAACATCGCTAGGAACAAAGACGCTTGCTTGCTCCTACCTAATTATGATTAATTTACCATCTAAACAGGGGAACAAAAGTCTTGTGCTGAAAGATAGAGTCTCCCTCCTGGGATCGGTAGGCTGAGTCATACCAAAGACTATAAAAATGGGACCAATTACCTCCCTGTTTGGCCCTCAGCATCAAAGTTTGGAATTGGGGGTTTAATCCCCAAAATTATTCACGAGCACGGCCACCGCTGCTGCTCACTGCTCCCCTCACCTCCCAGGAGGTGGAACAAGGGTTTGGGTCAAATGCAGAGAGTAATTTTACCACACCTAGTATGTGTGTGACTATCAGTGGTACTTTAACTTTAAATTAATATAAACTTCCCATCAGTCGGCATCCCAGTGAGAATGGATGATGTACAGTAAGTGATTGTTTTGTTTTGTTAGTAGTTTGTATTTCTTGTTCAACACTCCATAGTGCTACTTGCTTGGTCTACTTAAAACACAGCTTCTAAAACTTGTAGCTAATCCTTTGTGTTTTCAGGTTAAAAAACATAAGGTTCTGAATCATCATTTGTCCCAAAGTAGTCATTGTTGGCTCTCATTAAGTCTGCCATTAATTAATGGTAATTGTTGTTGTTTTAGAATGAAATAGCGAACGTTGTGATGCATCTGTGAAATGAATGCGCCGCCGTAATACTTAAAATGACCACAATCAATAAATATTACACGTTTTTATAAATGTTCGTTACTGTGTGTACATGTTGATGGAGGGTTTTGGATGTTTTTAGAGCGCTTCACAAGCTGAATGAATTAGTTACCTATTGATAATGTTTATTTACAATTTAGAATGCATAGACAAGAGACATGTGTGTTCTTATGACAAAAATATTGTGAATGATAGGAAAAAATCCAAACAAATGGCAGTTTTCCTTCAATGAAGCCATTTTTAAAATGTAATTTTGTGTATTTCTTATGGAATTTTTACACAACTTTATATTTTTTCGCAAGTACAGCAGCAGAATACTTTGGTAAATGTTGTTTTCATTTCACCTTTGTTTTAATCCGCACTCAAGTCAAAAGTTGTTGATTAGTCTTTTAAAAGGTTTCTTTTTAAACTTGAATCTTGACATTTGCAAGAAATGGCTGTCTATGAAGGTGTAATATTATAATTGTATGGCCTTGGTGGAGGTCTGGGCTTTTTCTCAAGTGGCGTGTTAGTTAATGACTAGTTTATTTAACAAGCTACATCTTGATCGCTTTATGAACAGTGCAATGCAATGAGGGTGGGAGACAAGGTTAAAGAAAATTGGCATCACACAGCAAATGTGCACTGTTGGAGGGTGTTTAAAGAGTGTGTATGTGTGTGTGTTGTACTGACACTTCATGGCTGGCTGCCTGCACATACAAATCCAGCTCCCTGTGGATTCCCTCATTCATAGCCGATTCTTTAGCGGGGAAAACAACTGACACGGAACAGCTTGAGAAGTGAGCCTTGAGGGAGGCCGACACACTGCAGCTGTCTACTTCTTCCTGGGAAGGCATCTTCTTGAAACGTGTCATCTATCTAACGTGAAACACGAAAATGTGCTCTACCATGAAGTCTTACAGGCTCCAAGGTGTGCATCCATCTGTTAGTCATATCAGCAATCACATTTATGACACTAATGCCTGGCTGCCTAAATACAATATGTACACTCCAGGCAGCTGTTTGCACTTTGCAGAAAGTCAACAGAGCCTTTTGAGACTTTTCCAGTGAATGAATAACTAAGAGCCAAACTATATTTAAATGCAGCACAAATCCATAGTTGAAAGAAAACACATACAAGGACAATCGTCAACCTAATGTGTGCTTATTATCATTGCTGCTCAAGATGAAATACTAAAAAAGATGTGCCCTTAGGCAACTGCTTACAATCAAGAAGGGCAATAGATCAAGTGAGTTCCAGACTGTTATGTAAGTGTTGCCTTGCTCAGCCCTTGGTTACTGTTTAAACAGTGGATGAAGCTGTTTACAATTTAGCACAGATCATTTCTAACAAGCAGGGAGGAAGAATTATTAGCTGTTACTTTGACTTATACCAATGCTTTTTCTTTATTTTTTTAATAAGGACGACAGAAGCTCTCATCGCCGAGTCAACACGCCTGCAAGGAGCTTCTAAGTGGACAAGCTGCCCTCGTGTCTCGGCGATCAATTAGCGACAAGTAGAACTGACTGCCTGTTAAAGTGGAATGACTGTTAGCAACCCCCTCCAGGTAAATCTGACCATTGTTGCCCGGTGCCAAAGAAATCAATACCGCCATGGAGTACTACTGCGCTGAAATCTCTCTCGGTTTGACACGAGCTGCTGCAAGGGATTATTGAAGAACATGCTGATGCAGCAAGCCAGCACCAGCATGCCACGACTGCTCTTTGAGGTTATTTTTTCATAGCAAAACTGGACATTGATGATTTTTTGTTTTCATTAAGGACATTTGAACTACACTTGATTGAATGAGTGGTATTCTTTTTTTTTTTACTGTGATTCCTTAACAGATGACACATTTTAACAAGACACGTGATTAGACGTGCTTTACGAATTGCTATCAATATGAAAGGATGAGCTGTCTTAATGGAGAGTGGTCATTGCCTGTGATTCCTCTGACACGGCATGAACATCCCACTCTGATGCTCAACATCAACAGGCTATTAGAATAATGAGTTAGTTGACTTTAATTGGGAACACATGGAAATGTCAGGACAGCATGTAAACAGCAGCAACAGGGAAGAGCAGGCTGTAATTAAGGTTCTGGTGCCTATTCTGGATGGATTGATTTTAGTCACTGGCCTGGTAGGACAAATCCTCGTCATCACAATTCTGACAGGCAGGAGGAGACGTAACGGTCACCCCCCACATGGTACAGACACCCTCCTGCTTGCTCTGAGTGCGGCTGATTTGCTATTGTTGCTTTGCCTTCCCTTCCACACGTCAGCCATCACGTTGGGATTTTGGCCTTTCGGCAGTTTCCTGTGCAAAGCCGTCAGCTTCCTAAGCGTAGCCTGCTCATCAGCATCTGTCTTTACGTTGGCAGCACTGGCTGTGACTCGCTACCTCACAGTGGTTCACCCAACCTGGGCATACCGCTCCAGAATGCAGAGACCCGTGAAAGTGACAGTCGCTCTTCTTTGGCTCCCTGCATCAGTATTAGCTGCACCACAGTTTGCCTTCCGCACCGTAACTACGTCCAGAGCTGTGTACTGCTTTGCTTTTCTCTCAAACTTCAGCCAACTTGTTTACAGCATCACCCTCTTCTTTTTTGGCTTTGCTCTTCCTCTGGGAATCATTGTGGTGATGTACGGAAAGATCTACTGTTTCCTGCGACATGCACGGCTGTTTGGGAATGCTCCTCAGCTGGAGCGCTACCAGAGTCAAGTCACCAACACCTCAGCTCTTTTAG
Organism: Nerophis ophidion; assembly: GCF_033978795.1. Taxonomy (NCBI): domain Eukaryota; kingdom Metazoa; phylum Chordata; class Actinopteri; order Syngnathiformes; family Syngnathidae; genus Nerophis; species Nerophis ophidion. Next base: position 30,510,868 of record NC_084616.1, on the reverse strand, counting down.
TCCTGGTTTTCACTCTCCTTTGGTTGCCCTCCTATGCGCTAATGTTCTCCTTCATTGGAGGAACTATTCAAGGCTCACCGGGGTACAACAATATCGCCATCTTCGTCAGATTGTTGGCGTCCTCAGTAGCGGTGGTTAACCCCGTGCTCTATGGCTTTATGTCTCAGAAGTTTAGAAGAGAGCTGCTTCAGCAGGGGAGAGAACGCTGGAACTTCTGCAAAAACTCTCTGGCTGCTTGTCCTCACATGATGATGGGCGGGGACCTGGTAGAGAGCTTCGAGCTGGACACAAGCTCAGAAGCCTAAACTGCCACACTACCTTATTTACATCGGGTGCGTACCATGGTTTGATTACAAAAAAATTATGATTTCTAACCTGTTGATTTGATTCATCTTTTAATGAGTATAATAAAAACATAAAATTCCGACTGCATGAATTTCTACATGGCTGTTGCAATAGACCGCACATGAGAGAGGTGGTGTGTGGGTGCTGTGATCTGTGTTGCTCTTTCATTTTCCGAATGCACACATGTTAAAAGTGCGATTTCAATGTTAATGATGTGCATTTATTGTACAAACCCCGTTTCCCTATGAGTTGGGAAATTGTGTTAGATGTACAGTAAATAAAAAAGGCATCCATCCATCCATTTTCTACCGCTTATTCCCTTTCGGGGTTGCAGGGGGCGCTGGCGCCTATCTCAGCTAAAAGGCATACAATGATTTGCAAATCATTTTCAACCCATATTCAGTTGAATATGCTACAAAGACAACATATTTGATCTTCTAACTGATAAACATTTTATTTTTTTTGCAAATAATCATTAACTTTAGAATTTGATGCCAGCAACACGTGACAAAGAAGTTGGGAAAGGTGGCAATACATACTGATATAGTTGAGGAATGCTCATCAAACACTTATTTGGAACATCCCACAGGTGAACAGGCAATTTAGGAACAGGTGGGTGCCAAGATTGGGTATAAAAGTAGATTCCATGAAATGCTCAGTCATTCACAAACAAGGATGGGACGAGGGTCACCACTTTGTCAAAAAATGCGTGAGCAAATTGTTGAACGGTTGAAGAAAAACCTTTCTCAACCACCTATTGCAAGGAATTCAGGGATTTCACCATCTACTGTCCGTAATATCAGCAAAGGGTTCAGAGAATCTGGAGAAATCACTGCACATAAACAGCTAAGCCCGTGACCTTCGGTCCCTCAGGCTGTACTGCATAAACAAGCGACATCACTGTGTAAATGATATCCCCACATGGGCTCAGGAACACTTCAGAAACGCACTGCCAGTAACTACAGTTGGTCACTACATCTGTAAGTGCAAGTTAAAACTCTCCAATGAAAGGCGAAGACCGTTTATCAACAAGACCCAGAAACGCCGTCGACTTCGCTTGGCCCGAGCTAATCTAAGATGGAATGATACAAAGTGGAAAAGTGTTCTGTGGTCTGACGAGTCCACATTTCAAATTGTTTTTCGAAACTGTGACATCGTGTCCTCCGGACCAAAGAGGAAAATAACCATCCGGATTGTTATAGGCGCAAAGTTGAAAAGCCAGCATCTGTGATGGTAGGGGGTGTATTAGTGCCCAAGACATGGGTAATTTACACATCTGTGAAGGCGCCATTAATGCTGAAAGGTACATACAGGTTTTGGAGCAACATATGTTGCCATCCAAGCAACGTTACCATGGACGCCCCTGCTTATTTCAGCAAAACAATGCCAAGCCATGTTTTACATCAATGTGGCTTCATAGTAAAAGAGTGCGGTTACAAGACTGGCCTGCCTGTAGTCCAGACCTGTCTCACATCGAAAAAGTGTGGCGCATTATGAAGCCTAAAATACCACAACGGAGACCCCGGACTGTTGAACAACTTAAGCAGTACATCAAGCAAGAATCGGAAAGAATTCCACCTGAGAAGCTTAAAAAATGTGTCTCCTCAGTTCCCAAACGTTTACTGAGTGTTGTTAAAAGGAAAGGCCATGTAACACAGTGGTGAACAAGCCCTTTCCCAACTACTTTGGCACGTGTTGCAGCCATGAAATTCTAAGTTAATTATTATTTGCAAAAAAAAATAAAGTTTATGAGTTTGAACATCAAAGATCTTGTCTTTGTAGTGCATTCAATTGAATATGGGTTGAAAATGATTTGCAAATCATTGTATTCCATTTATATTTACATCTAACACAATTTCCCAACTCATATGGAAACGGGGTTTGTATAAAAACAATTTTAAATCTGGGTACAAATATTGTATATTGAATTTCAATAATTTTTTCTCAAATACGCATTGAGGCTATAAAGTGTCTTTTATCCAAGTACTTGATTGATAGAAAAAAATTCAAACAAATCCATTGATCAATTACTAAAATAATTGATAGGTGTAGCCCTGTATTATACACAACACAAGAAATATACAGAAAGTAACATTTATATTACCGTAAATTCCGGCCTATAAACTGCTACATTTGTCCTACGCCTTTTAACCCTGTGGCTCATAAAAATGCCTGGCTAATTTATGGATTTTTCTTTGCAGACAGCTATAAGGCAAATAGTTATCATAAAACACATGCAAAGATACTGAAGTGGTGTCTGATTGTTTGTGCTGCGGCGCCATCTTCTGGACAAGGTCGCTCACTGCTGAGACTGCTGGATTAGTGTCTACAGTGATTCCTGCTGTTTAAAGCTTTGAACCGGAAGTATAAGTGCCATATTGTCTTCTACTTGTATGGATTCTTTATTAATCACTCCACAATGTTTGTAAGTTTTACAATATAGCTAAAACTATATTCTTACCAACCCGTCCGATGTGTTATGTCTGTAGGAGTGTTTTCATTCATATTTGTACTTACTTTAGTAATGTAATGAAGCTAGTGTTGTTAGCATTAGTGTTAGCAAGTGTCTTAGTATTATTAATTTACAAAGGCATTCTTTTTCTGTTGTTCCAGGTTAACAAATTCCTCAGTAACTTCACCAAGGCATCATCACTGTGGGTTTATTGAGTCCGTTTAGCTGATTGAAAAATAGCTTCCGCAGCTAGTGGGTACATAATGATGACGTCTGTTTTGTTTGATCAGCCGTTTTACTGCCGCGTTACAAACACCTCTTGGAAACAATTAAGATATGAAAATAAACATTTGCAAAATTCTTTCTGTGTAAATAACTAATTTCACATTGTATATATCTGCATCTTATAATTCAGTGCGGCTAAAAAATGGAAAAATATTTTTTTCCTTACAAATTTAGTAGTTGCGGCTTTTAAACAGGTACGCTCTATAGTCCGGAAAATATTGTCATTTGTTTCAGTAATGAATAGAAATAATGTACTTTGAGAGAGACAAGCGGTAGAAAATGGATGGATGAATAGAATTGACTACATAAACTTCTGTAACCTTTACTGGAACTACAGAATCAAACAAGCTTAAGGTTCGTGTCTTAGAAAAATGACTTTTTCATTGTGTTTTCAAACTCATGAACTTGATGCAACATTATTAAACACATCAATCTCATGTACCTGTTTTCTGTCCTTTCTGTAAAACAATAACTTGATATGTGTGTGTGTAAGTGTCTCATGCAGCCCTCACTGCATCAAAGTTGTCAACAGTGTCACAGAAATGTTTAGTAACACTTGGTGATATAATTAATGCAATGGCTGAGAATTAAAAAAAAAAAAACAAAAGGCCATATGCAAGAGGACATGCACTCATGCGACACCCTGGACAGATCACGAGTCAATCAAACAAACAAACATTCATACTCATATTGACACCTATGGACAATTAGGAGTCTGCAGTTTGCCCAACATGATTGTTTCAGAATGTGAGAGGGAGCGGAAAACAACTTTACCTCATTTCTCCGACTGAAAGGAAGACAGGCTACACATTAAGAATGTTAAAATAATGTCTAAACAGTGAATTTTTATCAATGAAAATATGAAAATGCTGCTGATGGGGATGGTGTGTATGACGGAGAAGCAGCTGAAAGGAGATACTGTAGAAGTTCACTCTCCAAGTGAGATGCTGTACATTATTATTACCTTACTTTAAAAAACAATGAAGTTCTTTGCAGTACCTTCTATTGTAATGTTTTTTACACAATTCTTCAAAGTGTGTTTTAATTCTTATAAGGCATGTTACATGTTAAAAAGGTGCTGTTTTGGGGCCGCTAAGCAACAAATAAATGGATTTTAATAATTTTGAATGTGAAAAATTAATTTGAGATGTGATTTGAATTAAGAGCTCTGTCACAGAACCAATTGTAAGTTGTAAGTTGCTTGTAAGTTGAGGTACTACAATAAAAGAGAGCTATAAAATATTAGAGATACCTCTCACTGTGGCGTGCTACTGCTATCCATAAATTACTGCAGGTATATTAATACACTCTGTTCTGACAGTGTCAAGCTAAAATAAGTATTATTCCTATTTACAAGTTTATGATGATTATATTTTAGTTTATTAACAACCCCACAAGGTCGCTTAACTACACTAGTTGATCCACTTTCAAAACTCCATGTGATGTCGGGTTGGGTACATTTTTATCATCAATGAAGGCAGCTTTTTGAAACAGCTCTTGCATTGTGTAGCTGTGCCTAATGTTGTGTAGCGAAATAATACTCCATACTTACTATCCACCACAATCTTGCGATCCGTGCCGTCATCGTTGATCTGCTGGATGTTGCCAAAGTGTATGTCACTGAAAAAGATGCGGTTGGCTCCCCTCCCTCCGCCCCCGTGGTAGTCAAAGCTCAGGGCAATGACGTTCTTCATATGGTCAGGGTCTTCAAACGGTTTTATTGGCGCATTTAGGTTTGTTTCGTCCGACAGGTGGATGCTCTTCAGAATGGTGCGTTCCGAATAGAGAAGGTAGCCGTCGTAATCGCGACAACTGCGGTTGTCCTCAGCCAACATGCCGTGGGCGCAGGCGCACGTGCGTTTCCCATTGCCTCGGTAAAGACAAAGCTGTTCACAGCCGCCATTGTCTTTGCAGACGTTGGTGCCTAAAGAAAAAAAAATAAGAAAGTTAACCTTTTGATTAATTGCTGGGAGTTGATGAATGTATAAGAAATGTCAAAATTTTAACATAAATTTGTGAGTTTTCCGACCTTGTTGCCTGGCCCTGTTGAACACTTTAATATCTTTTAGTTGTACACCAATGCCAGTCCTGAGCTGCACTGCATCCGTGGCGTTGTCTTTATTTCCTCTTTTAATGGAGCCATTTGCATGAGTCCTTTGCAAAACAAAATGATAATTCATCCAAATTAAAACTAACATGAAGACAGGAAAGACCTCCATACTTAAACAATGTACAAACACACACTTTAGACTCTTTTGAATCACAAGAATACATATACATATCTATATATGAAAAAATAGTACAATAGCAATAGGAGAGACTATTCCTCCCAGTACACCATGGAGTTCAATGAAATAACAGACAGACAGGGCTTTGCTGCCCCTAACACACGCACGCACGCACGCACACAGCAAAATGAGTTAACGTTATGCTAAAAGCTAATTAGCCTTCACCTCAAGCCTATACTGGGAGCTAGCTGAGCTGCAGTTTAAGTTTCTAGAAGGTCAACGGGCTCATAGTAATGTTTGTGATAGTTGTGACAGGGAAGTGTTTTTTTATCATTTGGGGAGAGTACCTTGTCCGCTGCTCCTCTACTAAACGAAAATCTGCTCGACGCTGAAGCGTTGACTACATCGCTCTGAATACGCATTGCTGATTGGCTCTGTATGTAACCAATCAGATGGTTGTGTGGGCGGGACAATGCTTGCTGCTCGGACAGAGGCAGAGAGCAGAGCAGCTTGTGAAGACTTCTGCTTACAAACTCGTTCGGTATGCCCGCGTGCCGAACCGAAACCCCCGTACCGAAACGGTTCAATACAAATACACGTACCGTTACACCCCTAATATACATGTGTATATATATATACACATATACATACATATATATATATCTATACACATGTATGTATATATACATATACATGCATATATATATATATATATATATATATATACACACACACACACATATGTATTTCAATGAGTTAGGAAATTGTGTTAGATGTAAATATAAACGGAAAAAAATTATTTGCAAATCATTTTCAACCCATATTCAATTTAATATGCTACAAAGACAACATATTTGATGTTCAAACTGATAAACTTTTTTTTTTTTGCAAATAATCATTAACTTAAGAATTTGATGCCAGCAACACGTGACAAAGAAGTTGGGAAAGGTGCCAATAAATACTGATAAAGTTGAGGAATGCTCATCAAACACTTATTTGGAACATCCCACAGGTGTGCAGGCTAATTGGGAACAGTTGGGTGCCATGATTAGGTATAAAAGCAGCTTCCATGAAATGCTAAGTAATTCACAAACAAGGATGGGGCGAGGGTTACCACTTTGTAAGCAAATTGTCAGAGTTTTAGAACAACATTTCTCAATGAGCTATTGCAAGGAATTTAGGGATTTTACCATCTACGGTCCGTAAAATCATCAAAAAGTTGAGAGAATCTGGAGAAATCACTGCACGTAAGCAATGATATTACGGACTTTTGATCCCTCAGGCGGTACTGCATCAAAAACCAACATCAATGTGTAAAGGATATCACCACATGGGCTCAGGAACACTTCATAAAACCACTGTCAGTAACTACAGTTGGTTGCTACATCTGTAAGTGCAAGTTAAAACTCTACTATGCAAAGCCAAACCCATTTATCAACAATATCCTGAAACGCCGCCGGCTTGGCTGGGCCCGAGCTTACCTAAGTTGGACTGATGCAAAGTGGAAAGGTGTTCTGTGGTCTGCCGAGTCCACATTTCAAATTATACTTGGAAACAGAGGACGTGGTGTCCTCCAGAACAAAGAGGAAAATAACCATTCGGATTGTTATAGGTGCAAAGTTCAAAAGCCAGCATCTGTGATGGTATGGGGGTGCATTAGTGCCCAAGGCATGGGTAACTTAGACATCTGTGAAGATACCTTTAATAATGAATGGTCCATACAGGTTTTGGAGCAACATATGTTGTCATCCAAGCAACGTTATCATGGACGCCCCTACTTATTTCAGCAAGACAAGTGTTCCAACAGCGTGGTTTCGTAAAAAAAGAGTGTGGGTACTTTCCTGGCCCGCCTGCAGTCCAGACCTGTCTCCCATCAAAAATGTGTGGAGCATTATGAACCGTAAAATACGACAGCGGAGACCCCGGACTGTTGAACGACTGAAGCTCTACATAAAACAAGAATGGGAAAGAATTCCACTTTCAAAGCTTCAAAAATTAGTTTCCTCAGTTCCCAAACGTTTATTGAGAAAAGTGATGTAACAACAGTGGTGAACATATCCTTTCCCAACTACTCTGACACGTGTTGCAGCCATGAAATTCTAAATTAATAATTATTTGCAAAAAATAAATAAAGTTTATGATTTTGAACATCAAATATCTTGTCTTTGTAGTGCATTCAATTGAATATGGGTTGAAAAGGATTTGCATATATATATATATATATATATATATGTCTTAATTAGATTATCCAGAAAATAGTGCTCGATACTGTGGTAGAGCGCAATATATGTATGTGTGGGAAAAAAATCACAAGACGACTTCATCTCTACAGAACTGTTTCATGAAGGGTTCCCTCAATCATCAGGAGATTTTCTCCTGATGATTGAGGGAACCATCAATGTACGTTCAGGATTAAGAAGGGGTTAAAAAGAAAACAAAAACTTGTGCGCGCAGCAACATTCGTGAGGGAGGGGCAGAGACAGAGAGAGTGAGAGAGTTATGATAAACGCGCATGCGTCGCCAGGCTCTGCTTTTTACCCATAGATTTATCAGATTGTATTTTTTATTATGTATAGCAGGGGTGTCAAAAGTGGGCCCCGGAGGCCATTTGTGGCCCACAGCTAATTTTTTAAAAGCCCATGTCACATTCTAAAAATACTATTAAAATAAACAAAAACATGAACAAAAGTTAAATAAAAAAAGCTTAAAGGCAAAATGTAATTTAGAAAAAGTTGCAACGTTGACTAATAAAACAAAGCTGTTTTTTTTTTCTTTCAAACTGTCATTTCTCAAAACATAATAGTGAATCAAAATCAATGTTATTATGAATTATTGACCTATCCAAGTTTCTGATTACTTCACATCAAATATTCCACTAAGAAAAATATTTTTGGTGGATAATTTAGCAAATTTGTTCAATAAATAACCAAAATATTTATATTTTGTTGTTTTCTTACTGTACCGAAAATGAACCGAACCGTGACCTCTGAACAGAGGTACGTACCGAACGGACATTTTTGTGTACCCTTACACCCCTAATATCAATACTTTTCCAAAAAAAAGGGAACTACGAAAATGTTTCTATTTTGACTTTGACAGAAAATCTTACAATACATACATATATGTTTCCTATTGCACTCAAAGAACAATTTTAAAAGGTTAATATATAAATTAAAGGGCATTAAACAAATGTTTTTCTTGTTGCACTCAAAGATAAATTTACATCCATCCATATTACATATAATCTGCCATAATCAAGGATTGGATTAGAATATAATAAAAAATCTTTATTAAGATTGTAATAAATGCTTCATGATTTATGGTAGCCAATCCTGGTATGTGCTTTAAGAAAAATACAATTGTTAGTAAGTACTAAATGCTTCATGATTAATGGTTGCCAATCCTGGTATGTGCTTTAAGAAAAATACAATTGTAAAAACAAAACTATGGTTAAATGTTCACAGATAAGCCATGGAGCAGGTAAAACACATCTCTTGAAGATAAAACACAAATTGCAGCAATTTGTTACCAAATTCAGTCATTTTACTTGCACTAGTTGATGTTAGATGGGTGGTCCTCGCTCCACTCATATTTAGCATTAGGCCAAGCAGCTGTGTGCGCGTTTACGTATCTGCATATTTTGGTATCGACATATAATGCTACATGTCCACAACAGGGAAGCTGGTTTACTTATGAGCGTACAGTATGTGTGTTTGTGAGAATGGCAAGTGATGTCTAAGTGATGTCAATGAGTGAGAGGTCGAGTACACAGAGAGAGGATTGCGCGCACTGGACAGTAAAGTGATGATTGGATCTGGTTGTGTCCTGCAAAACTAATAATAAAGCAACCAGATTGTCACAAATCGGCAGCCTCAAATTCTGACCGGAAAGCGAATTTTAGCAGACCCATTGCGGGGTAAAGTGAACTGAAGGGAACGTCTGCCCCGCGCTCCTCTACTATGGTCTGCAACGGAGCCGAACAATAGTACAGGTGGAACAACTACAATATTACCTGTCACTCTTTAAACTCCTTGTGCAGATCTGAATGCTTATTATTTAAATGTTGACATAAGTTTAAAGCCACCTCCTTGTTGTAAGCGTCACCGTTATCGTTAGTTGTGAAGACCAAATACGTCCATATTGCGTTTCACACGCCCTCTTTATTAACCAGTAGAATTGCATTTTTTTTGCCATTCTTCCCCACCACAATGTTATTGCTCGTACACACTTTGTGTGTGCGTGTTGACAAACCCAACATCATGTGCCTTGGCTCTGTAGTCACTGCCGCACAGCGGCATTCAGTTGAAATAACGATACCGGTACTTTTCAAAAATACAGTATACAGCAATATATAATACAACTTAGTGAACCCTTATGTCTCACTGATGAGGGTATTTATTTTATATTAACATTCATATACTGTAAATAGATTGTTTCGTTTAAGTTTATGAACGTCGGTACTTTTGAAAAAAAAAATATATATATTATGAATTAATTAGGCTAACCTGTCACTCCAGTAGATGTAATCCTCAAACACAGATACCGCAAACATGTCCATGTTGTTGTTGGCAAGCACCAACTCTCGGTTCTCTCCAGTCTCAAAATTGATGCGCTCAATCTTGTCTGTTCTGGCATCGCACCAATACAACAGCCCCTCCTACAGACATAAACCACATATAGCATTGTGTCACCCAGCTACAAGAAGATGTGCAAACAAGACACAAAATTAAGTAAAAATAATGAGTGAAGTTACAAAAGCTGCAGTGTGTACCGTGTAGTCAATGGAAATCCCATTGGGCCAACTGATGCTCACGTTGACCAAGACTAACCTCTCAGAACCATCCAGTCGAGAGCGTTCAATGCGAGGGTACTGACCCCATTCTGTCCAGAACAGATACCTTGACAGAAGAACACACATGGGATTATGAAAGTTCTTCCACTAATTATAGAAAACAGCAACAGGTTTGTAGCGAGTTGCTCAAAGAACCTCTACAGCAGGGGTCCCCAAACTACGCAATGCAGAAAGTCCCAAGTTAAAAAATAAATAAATTATATATATATATATATATATAGAGAGAGAGAGAGAGAGAGAGATTATGTATAGTTATATAATTTTTATCATAATTTTTTTTAATCCGTCCTTTCTAATCTATTCGGTGTGTCCTCGCCACCCAGGCAAATCATATTGTCTAAAAATGCATCGATAACGTGACATCATCGCGCTCGCGATGTCGGGCAAGCGCGTGGCAAGTGCGCGCTCTTTCAGTCAACATTTTGGACCTCTGCTCCACAGTATCATAAACTGCTTTACCCTTTCACTGGGTGGACAGTGATGGCTCTGGGCTTGTCCAGACCCTGGGATACGACCACATAGCGGAAGGAGCCATTCAGCCTAGCCACCTCAATCACATCAAAACCCTGGTCAGTCCAGTAAATATTTCCTACACAAAAAGAAAGTGCACACAATTAATAGAAAATACAAACAGTATGATTCCATACAAGATAATAAAGTTTGTGGCAAAAGAAGATATACAATGCAAAACAATATCTGTATTAAAACTGTAAGCTTACATTAAATGCATCTATGCAGCAAACCAGCTAAATGTTTACTTAGCACTCAGGACACCATTAACTGACTTGGGTTGATATACCCAAGAGTCTTGCTTGGTTTATAATCAGTGATGAACTCTTCATCCAGTGATTAATTGAATAGTAGCAGCACTTTGAAATTGATTTTGTAACTAACATGAAGCCAATATAGAGATTTTATAAAAGGAGTAATTAGTACTCTTTGTGTAGAATAAAAATTAATGGACAGTGTTGATAAGCTTCAGCTGTTTAAAATTATTTGGGGGTAGTCCACCTTGTTTAAACAACTAATACCGGCATCATTGGCAAAAGAAGAATTTTGTTATCCCTGATTTTTGGGTGGAAATTGTATGACACCTATGACCAGACCTGCAATCCAGTCAACAGTGATGCCCTCCACTCTGCCGATGCCATTGGTCACCACGTCTTCTCTCCATGTTTGATCCCTCTTGGCCCTGCTGATTGTGCTCAGGCCCATGTCCACCCAATAGATGGTGTCATTCTCTAAAAAAAGGACCAATATGTTACCCTTTCATGCTATTTAATCTTGGTGTTACTCACTAGTGTCACTCACCAGCATGGAAGTCGATGCCCACAGCCAGAGAGGTGCCAGATACTGGCACCAAGGCGTCAGATTTGTCGGCCGGGTCGAGCGGAATTCCTCTGATTCCCTCATGGACAGAGTAAAGCAAGAAAGAGCCCATACCTGCTCGTAGAAACACCATGTTTATTTGAACACTAGGACATACTGCACTCCTATGCTAAGGGGCCGCCGTGTTACCTTCACAGGACTGCTGTCCTGTCTTGAGGCTGTAACCAGCAGTGCACATGCAGGCCCTGGTGGTTGGCGAGGTGGGCAAACACAGCTGGGAGCAGTCTCCATTATTGTTACTACACAGATTGACACTCGCTGAAGGAAAGAAAGAGCGAGGCCAAATTATATTATATTTATTTTCCCTTATAATTAAAATTAAAATCCAGAACATGAGGTACAATTGCTGACAAAAATAGGTTGTATAGGTTAACCACAATATTAGAACTATTTCTCGATCTGATGATGAGTGAAGATGGAACATTTATGATCTAATTAATGCTTCCATTGACTAAACTGCAGTCTCCTACATGGTCTCCAAAGGAAAATAACCGTTGAGGTATCCAAGTAGCACCATGCAAAAGTATCATGAGTCAGTATTCAGCAGCTTTACTTACCTCTAAATACACTTTAAAACACTAGTTGCCAAACTCACGTGTTACACTGCTGTTTACAATGAACCCGAGGGATATTAATGGTGACTGAGCAGTGGTTTTATTGCTGCTGTTTTGTGCAATATACTTGTTGAACACATTATGTGTTCAAAAAACCCCTGTTTCCATTTCCAATTCCTCATGCCCTCAAAATCCTTGAAGTTAAACAATTGTTGTTTAGAACAGTTGTTCTAAATATTGGGTTTGAAGATTTCAGAAATAACAGCTTCTTGCATTGTTTTGCGTCCAACTAATACCTCATTCTCTTTGTGGTTTAATAAATATGCCTCAGCTGTTATTAGTAGAGATGAGGTTCATGAATATTTGAAGGAAGCCAAATTTTGAAGAGTCATTATTTACAAAGAGCCGTTCAAAAGACTGGTTTGTTATTGTCGTTCTTTTTCTTTTTTTTAAAGTATTTATCCCCCCAAATCAAGTAAACAATCACTGGCAGTAGTTATAAGATAAGGTGTGGATCATACTAATTCTAATTTACACCTATATTAATTTATTGGTGTTACTTAACCAGTAATATTGACTAAAATTGTATTTTTGTTGTGTTTTCACTGTAAACATGCCATAGGGCGGTGCCATATCCCAATGCTTTGACAGTGACGTCACTATTTAAAATAATCCTATACCTAAAAAACTTTGTAACACAAAAATATTTAAAAAATACAAAACACAATACACAACTAATATGAATAAAACATACATATGTAAATAAAAAGCATAACTAAAAACCAAAATAAAAATTAGGACATAATGAAAATGTGATCACAAAATTGTACTACACTACCGGGTGTGTTTTTACGCTTGAACTTTTTTACATATTCTCATCCAAACAATAAACTATAAAAGTGAATTTAAGTGCTGTTTGCGGATGTGACATCTGTAGTTACTTATATTTACATTATGTAACGCTGTTTGACTTGTTACAAAATGTAAAATTGGGTTGTTTGTCTTACCTTTCTGTACATCCTCATCATATATCGTCATGTGCATCATAGATGAAGTGTTGTTCCTCAAAACTTTCCAGTTACTGCCATCCTTCTTGTCGCATGTTCCTATGTGATCAGATGCCTGGTCTGCCCACCATAGCTTGTCTCCTACAGCAAGGGAATGCATAGTTGATAACAATGCATGTTATGAAATTAGGACTATGAGAGAAAAATATCTTACCCATTACAGCCAACGCCGTGGCCTTGGTGAGTTTGCCTTTAACGCCTTCCAAGATCTCTAGTTTTGATCCGTCCAGCTGACAGCGATTAATGGTGCCATTTCCTGAGCTGATCCAGTACAGCTGCTCTTTGTCATAGTCAATGGAAAGGCCTAAGTGGAAATTAGTAATATGCTTAACCCATGCATCATTTAGAATGTAATATATATCCATTGAAGGACAACTGCTCACCAACTGGTCCTTTCTGGTTGAAGAAGAGCGTGGTGTGGTTGGTACCATCCATGTTTGCCATGCTTATGTTGTCACCATCGGTCCAGTACAGCTTCCTGCGGTGTTACAAATCTGAGATGAGCTCTAGCTAAAACTTTTACAATCTAGACACAAATAAGGAGAATTGCAATAAAAACACCAACCCTAACTGCGGATGCACCACCAGACAATGAGGCTTGTCTAAACCTTGAATGACAGCATTCTTAAAGGAGCCGTCCAGTCTGGCCACATTAATCTGCTTCTTATTGGCATCATAGCTGGTCCAGAAAAGGTTTCTGGACACCCAATCCACTGCCAGCCCATGAGCGTTAGGAAGGTCTAATGATGGTTACAATCACAGAACAAAACCTTAGACCTACAGGGCCCATATGCATTCTTAGAGAGAAACTATTACAATCAATTAAAGTGAGTATTTCATACCTGCAGAAACAACAGTTTCCACGCCTGTGCCATTGATGAAAGCTCTTTTGATGGTCTGCGTTCGGACGTCTGACCAGTAGATCCGATGCTCCACCGCATCGTAATCCACAGCTGTCACATTATCTATGTCCGGCACAGTGAAGGAGATAATGTAGTTGTAGTAGGGATTGTCGATGTCAACACCTCGGATTTCAATTTGGCGAGCATAAAGAAGGAACTTGCGGGACTCTGCAAACACAAAAATAAACACAGAGGAGAAGACATTTATGACAATATTATACCGATGTAAAAGAACAAAAAGATGAATTTAATTGTCACATGTAAAACGTATGTATATATTGCATGGATGGATTTGGCCTCACTTGTAAGTACATTAAAAGATCACTTGCATTAAAACCACTGTGATAAAGTAAGCTGACATATACGCTGTGCTCACCTTTGCATGTGCGTTCATCAGCTTGCAGCTTCATGAGGTGAGGGCAGGCACAGGAGAAGCTCTGGTTGAAGTTGATGAGACAAAGATGGGAGCAAGGACCTTTGCTATCAATGGTGGCACACGGGTTTGGAGCTGAAGGTGACAAAAATATGGCTTGAAGCATCATACTACAATATATGGAAACATATCTCCATCAGTTGATACATAAGGAATGTCAGCAAAGAGCAAGTCAACTTTTCCTATGACCATCACTCAAGTCTCAACGCTTGAGTGACAGTAAAATATGACAAACCTATGGCCATGTCAATCATTTATGTGTGTGATATCAATACAAGACAATGATGTTGCACTGGGAGGATGCTATTTATAGACTGACAGTGTGAAATGCCAAATGGCAAGATGATTTTTTTTTTGCTACTCCACAAAACTCCAGGAGGTATCCTGAGCACTGTCCATGTGATCAGTCAACACATGTGTCACAGCTTTAAAAGGTCACATCTCTCTTGGGAATACGGTGTTATCAACCAACACACCCAATCAATGAACTTAAAATGAACCATGAGCTTATTTTTATTTTTACGATGGTGTGAATAAGAATTCCTTTAGGTCGTATATATTATTGTTGGGAACCTCTCACAATCTACAGTAGTATCTGGTGAACAACCTACCTTGTGGTTGCCTAGATGGGTGATAGACCTGCAAGTCAAAAGGCTGTGTGTTGGTACGCTGGACTACAGTGACATTGTGTCCAGTCCACTTGTTGGCTTTAGCCAGTGTGTTGGTCCTCCAGTCAGTCCAGTAGACCTCGCCTCCGTACATTGTGACCGCAAAGGGGTGGGACAAGTACTCGTGACCTCGCAAGACCTCGATCAGTCCCGAGCCATCATACATGGCAGAGTAGATAGCATCAGACCTGGAAGCAGAAATTTACATTAGTGAAACCACATACATTATGGGCCTGATCTACTGAATGTTTGCATGTATTAAAACATGTGCAAACTTGATAGAGCATGCAAAGCTGATCTACTAAGCTTGTGTGCAGAAGATTGCGTCTCTTAAATTTGTAAAATAGAGGACAATCCATCTAGCGTGTTTGTCATGTATATGCAGAAAATAGATGCAAATATAATCAACTAGCACTCACAATGTGATTTATCAAGCATGAATCTTCTTATGACAGCTATTTTGCGTATATATTCACCATATTTGAAATGTTTGTACAAAGTTGCACACAAAAGGCTGCACTGCGGTCAGAAGGAGGCGATCAATGCAATACAACGGACGACAAAGAGAGATCTAATGTTCAAGGGTTGGCGATCGACATATTTCTGTCAGATATATATATATATATATATATATATATATATATATATATATATATATATATATATATATATATATAGCCTTGGTATTTACCATGATGACGGACTAGCAGTCTGCCGCGCCTCGCCAAGAAGCAGCGAGAACACCAAGAAGCGCATATGCCAAATCTTCAAAGAAAACGGCCTACGGATCACGATTAAAGCCAACAAGCAAACTGTCAACTTCCTCGACGTCACTTTCAACCTGAGAAACAACAGCTACCAACCATTCACGAAACCCAACACAACACTCCAATACGTGCACCATGACAGCAACCACCAACCCACCACCACGAAAAGAATACCTACTGGAATTAATAAAAGGCTATCGATGCTGTCATCTAGCAAAGCTGAATTCGACCAAGCAACCCCCCCGTACCAGAAAGCACTTGATGAAAGCGGATACAACTTCACCCTCACCTATGAACCCACTCCAGGAAACCAACCAAAAAAGAACAGAAAACGAAACAACATCATCTGGTACAATCCGCCATTCAGCAAAAACGTCTCAACCAACATCGGCCACAAGTTCCTCACCCTGATCGACAAACACTTCTCCAAAGGCAACACCCTAAGAAAAATATTCAACAAGAACTACATTAAATTGAGCTACAGCTGTATGAATAACATGCAACAAATCATTTCAAACCACAACAAAGCAATTGCAAAAGGACTGCTTACCCCCAGACTAAACGACTCTGAAACCAATAAGGAATGTAACTGTCGCAAGAAACCTGATTGCCCTCTCAACGGAGGGTGCTTACAGACATCAGTCGTTTAACAAGCAAAGGTAACACGCAAGGACATTAACACATCCGACACGTACGAAGGATTAACCGAAGGAGCGTTCAAAACAAGATGGAATAATCACAACGCCTCCTTTAGAAACCAGGCTTTGCGGAATTCTACAGAACTCAGCAAGCACATTTGGAACCTCAAAAACAATAATGTTGAATATTCAATAACATGGCAAATTATTGCATCCAGCACACCTTACAACAGTGGTAATAAAAGATGCAACCTATGCTTAAAAGAGAAACTGTTTATTATATATCATCCAGATCTATCATCCCTCAACAAGCGCAGTGAAATAATTTCAACATGCCGCCACAGACGGAAACACCTCCTAGGTTACTTATGAGCCAATCACCACACCCTATGCCTGCCTGTACCCACCCACTCTGTGCCCTATATAAAACATTGTATGTGAATGCTTCCATTAAAATCTCCTGATGATTGAGGGAACCCCTCATGAAACAGTTCTGTAGAGACGAAGTAGTCTTGTGATTTTTCCCACACCTACACATATATATATATATTATATATATATATATAATATATATATATATATATATATATATATATATATATATATATATATATATATATATATACACATACATATACATATATAATGTTATATGATAATATTAGACATATCATCTGTTCAGCAATTCCATTCAATGTTAGACCTGGTGCCTGCTGGAATTTTTTTATGTGTTCATTGTTTCATATAGGTGACATGTTAATAACACATCTTCTATATACAATAAAAAAAACTTCTTGCAATAGTATACATTTTCATATTACACTGCACATTCTGGAGCGCACCTACAGCGCGAAAATGGTGGGTTCCGTTGTAGTTCGCACAGCAGGAGTGTTCCATGATGACATGAATGTGTCTCCTTGGTGTCACGTATTACATGCCAAATCCTTAATTAAATAAGGCGGTCTGCACCACTTTTGCACTTTCATTGCAACATGCCCACCATTAGTAAAGGCAGTTTTATACTGTAGTTTACCCACGCTATTTAGCATGTATTTTTAGGCTCTAAGTAGATCAGGCCCTATATGCATAGGGACAAAGGTATTGGATCATTAATTTAGAAGATTATCTTTTGCTGGGTCTCAATTTCTATTCGTTTTCATTCCAAAG
Organism: Nerophis ophidion; assembly: GCF_033978795.1. NCBI lineage: Eukaryota > Metazoa > Chordata > Actinopteri > Syngnathiformes > Syngnathidae > Nerophis > Nerophis ophidion. The sequence goes on along the minus strand of NC_084616.1, from coordinate 30,493,121 downwards.
CTGTTTGATGGGGTTAAAGGCCAGTTCTCCCACACTAAATGGATCCAAGCATGCCTTTTGTGCATTGGTCAAAGAAAAGAGCCTACCCTAAATGTTTTCTGTTAGTATTGGAACCATAAAATTGTCTGAAAAGATGAAAAATTACATTAGGGTGAACTATAGGCCGGATTTCAACCAGTGTATGGCAGGACTATTCAATTGGCAGCCAGTTGGCATTTAAACATTAATAGTTATATCACTTGTGCCTTAGTTTATGACCTTACAACTTTATTTAAAACACAATTTTAATGTCGGTCAGTGTATTTTCAGTGGCATTAAATATAAAATTAAAACAAGTGTAAAGAGAAGTCTATCACCCCCTGTCCTAAGATTTCTAATAATGTGTCCTACATAAACAACAGTTGTAGATCATATCCAAGTGTTGTATAAACTGGATGTCTAAAGACTATGTACAGTATGTTATTCTATGAAGCAGATGTACATGTACTCATCACAAATGAGTGGTGGCAAGCAAAGGAGTGAAAAAGGACTAAGTCAGTGGGTGGTGTTGCGTGCGTAGCGTGGGTGACCACACTGCAATGAGAGCACTGTACTCAGAGTCAAGAGGCAAACACTACCTTGCATCAATCCAGACAATGCGTCGTTCCATGTAATCTACAGTGAGTCCGTTGGGCCATCCGCCGTTGCCCGTCTCCCTGTGGATGGTACGTCTGCCCTCGCCGCTCATTGATGCTGCCTCAATCCTGGGAAGACTCGCATCCCAGTCCGTCCAAAAGAGAATACTGAACACAAACAACAAGATGGATTGTCAACGATATGGCGAAAAACAGTTGTGGAAATCTTAATGAGCATCTTTACCCATCACGGGGGTCTAAGGCGATGGCTCTGGGGTGCTCCACCTCTCCAGCTAGCAGGGTTGTTCTCATGGTGCCATCCAGTTTGGCCACTTCAATCTGGTCCAAATTGCTCTCCACCCAGTAGATATTTCCTGCTATCCAGTCCACCGCCAAGCCCTCAGGAGTCGCCAGCCCGTATTGGATCACCACCTCAAAACTGGTCAGAGCTACATAGCACACAATCAGACATTTTAGGAAAAATTAGGCCCAGGGATGACACCATATCCGTCCTGAGGTAAGTTAAAAACTTGAGACTTTTGCAGCAAATCCCAAAAAACAAAGAGTACTCCTGTTGTTTAGAGGAACATGGTCACCTTTAAACACATTGGCTGATCCTAGCAACCAAGCTAACAAAGAACACTGGGGTCCAAACCTTTGATTTACATAACCAAGGTGTTCCTCAAGCCGTCCTTTTAAGAGCTCTCCTTTTTGGAAGTTATTCATTTTTTTGTAGTGTGTTACTGTAGCTTGTTTACCTTAAATGCAGTCACTAGTCATTTCAACTTTCAAATATACTAGGAGTGTTCCTTGTGGTTTTACTTTAGACCTTCTTGTTTTCATCATTTGGGCTATTCAACTGGTGGCCCACCAAGTTCAGTTAAAAAAAACTTGCGAGGAACTCATATTTTTCTGGCAGATTCTTAAAAACACTAGAATGCTGTCAAAGAGATTATCGTTAACTAGTTTCTTTTCAGAAGGTCCTTAAACAGAACAGAGCACATCTGTAACTCTGACTAAATAAATAGACCAAAATCAAATGTTTACAGTAGAGGACGGTGGTTCTCAGGAATATACAAAATAAAAGTGAAGGGAGAAGTTTGGTCCTCCAGTCTTAAGTTTTTTTTAAAACAATTTAGTGTTGTAAGGTAATGATTCTTTTTTGTTTGTACATATGTAAAATTCAAAGTTTATTGTCGTGTTTTATGATTGCACTAAAGCTCATTTAAACCATGTAAGGTTTTATTTCACAAAGACTTGTTTAGAATTCCAAACCCTTATGGAATCCGTCAGTAAAAAAAGGCAGCACTATTGTTGTGTTTGTCAGTGTAGCTTTGACCCACAATATCCTCCCCACCACACAGCCAAACTTTTAAGAAAATAAGCCTCCAATGCTGGACTGCCTTGTCTTTTCATTATTTTCCAAAAACAACTGGTTCTCATGCAAACTAAGTGCTCAGCCAGAATATGTAATCATATCTGGCTGAGGGTGATTAGGGAACTTCTTCACAGGCCCTTCAAGTGGCGCGCTAGAATTAAAGCTCTAGCTCGTTTGTTTTAAGGAATGCTGCAGTTATGGCTGGCTTTCTGTAATTGTTTGAATGTTTATGTAGCGCCACCGCAGAGCAACACCAAAAACTGTGAAGATTATGAAACTATTTCAGTATTGAGCAGCGGGAGCGACAATGAAAGCTCAAAGCGCAATCGCGCAGCTGAACCTGTGACGTCGGTGAACTGGGAACCGGGAGAACTGAGAAGAGTTGTGCCTCCTACGTTAGATCAGTGTTGCTGGCTGCAGTCACGGACAAGCGAATACTGAGACAAATAGGATGAGACAAAACCTTCCGTGTGCCCCATGAGTGCTGTGCCGGGAACACAACCTTGATTGGCAAGGAGACCTGTGCTTCTGGAGAAGGGAGGACCAGCCGTGACTTGGCAGATTTATTTAGGGTCACAGATCACCCCTGCTGACACTGTGTATTCAACTTTGTTTTTTTGTTTTTTTCTGGGGGGCTCTTTTTCTGATATTCATAAAAATACAGGGGGAAAATACAAATTACTACTTTTTAATTTTATTTTTAATTTAATTTTTTTTGTCCTGTCCAGCTTTTCAGGCAAATCATAGTCATATAAAAAATGCAAAATTATTGAAAAGTATTTGTCTCAGATTTCTACTCTTAAAGAAACGGAAATTCAGAAATTTTGGACCAAATTCCCCTGAGAAGCAGCTTTCTTTCCAGTGGACATTTGTTTTTTGTCATTTATGTTGTCAGCGTTACACGTTTTGGTAACAAAAATAGCACTTCAATGCTAAACACAAATGTCCAGTGTAGACGGAATTGGTTCTCATGAGGATATTACACTGAATATATAAGACCTTTGTTAATTTTTTTCAAAATAATATATAGATTATATTTGATTTATGCCGAAGTATTTCTTTATGTTCAATACATCGCAAAAATGTTTGCCATGAAGTTTTCATTCGAGTCTATTTGATCTAATGTACTTACTTTTCCATATTGTTTTCTTTTTTTATAAAAATCTCTTGTTATTCATACTGTAGCACTTTTTGTAAATGTACCCACATACTCCAACACTGCAAACTCCTAAACATACAATATACTTAAATAAAAATTACCAATTGAAAACTTCCCACCGATTGGGCCAGTGTATATTTTGGTCAAAATTCCGTGGTTGGTTGAATGTAGGCACACCACTGATACGCACACACAGATTGTAGTAGACGCCTGCACTTCTGAATGCGTGCGGACACGTATTACACGCTCACGAATCTGGATGCGCCCGCTTAAATCGTACCCAACAGAAGTGTCGCAAAAGTCTCGTGCAAGTAGACAGCCTATCCAGGTATCTTTCTGATCAGAGACAGACAGACAACTTAAAACACACATACGAGGATATAAAACACACACTCGGATTGATATACAGACAAACAAATTAGTACACAGGCGTGTGAATTGAATCACACACATACAGATTGAGATACACGTTTGCAAATTAGTTTGCTACAATAATACTTCCATACAAGTTTCTTAAAATGTGTTTGATTTTCATAATATATAGCAAAAACGAGTCAGCAAAAAAAAAAAAAACGGATCCAAAAACTGTTTTTTTGTTTGTTTTTTAATATAGGATACAACAGCACATGTTTCTTTCCTACAGGCTAATCTCTGTCTTGTTTTTAAGTAGCAAATTTTTCTGTGTCAATACTGAAAAATAATTGTTTTTCGCCCATTTTTTTTTGTTGTTTTTCTTTGCTTCTGCTGACCATTGATTTAAATGTTTGTTGTATTAAATATAATCTAGTGTTTTGTTTTTTTTATAACATTTTTTGAATTCCAAAATGAAATTTTAATGAACCAGTAGTTTTTTGTTTTTTGATTCCGATTCTATTCAATGTCCAAAACATACACTGACTATTTGTATTTCAACTTTGTACAAAAAGACGACAGTGACAAAAGGTAACATTTAAATTCTAGCACCCTAATGTTTGATGTTTTTGTTTCAATATACAGTAATTCAGAAAGATGTGTTTGTTATTAACTCACCTCCATTGTCTGACAGTTTGCCACGATAGATCTTGTCCTCGACTACATCAGTCCAGTACAAAGTGTTCTGACTGAGGTGGAAGTCCAAGGCGATGGTGTTCCTTAGCCCTGGTACCAGGACACTGAACTCGCCCTTGTGAAGTTCAATCCTTCTGATCTCATGGCGGTTGGAAAATATGATGAAGGGCTTGAAGGGATCTGACAGCAACGAGAGTCAACTATTAGTGTCCCATCAAATACACTGCTTGCCTTGGAGCACATCTTGAAACAGCTGCATCTGTCCTTTTAGACAGCAGTAACACGACTCGTTCGGGACTAGAAAGCATCTAGTGCATATTTACATTCAGCAGATTTAGCTTTCACTCTGAAGGACTCTATTTTCCTAACCAGTGCTTTTGCAGCTCTCCATGTCAGCCTCCAGCTCCCAGCCCTCGTAGCAGGAGCACTTGACACTGGACTTCTCCTGCATGCACTTTTGGCTACATTTGAGGTGTTTGGCACAGAAGCTCTGTATCTTGCAGGTTTTGTTGTCAGCTCCCAGCTCCATGCCCATGGGACACGAACACATGAAGCCTTCACCGGGAATGATGCTGCAATTGTGACTACAACCACCGTTGTCCAACGAACACAAGTCTGCAAGACACAAACAGGAAGGCAGTGTTTGACAGAGGACAGAGGAAGGTATCAGGAAGCACCAACTGAATAATAATGTTCTCCTCTACAAGTGGAAGGGCATTCATTACGTGTGTAAAGCAGAACATACCACAAAGCTTCTCATCAGAACCATCTGGACAGTCGTCAGTGCCGTCACACAGCTTCTCAGCGGGAAGACAGATGGAGTCGTTAGTAGCGCACACGTGGTGAGACAATTTGCACACCAGCGCGTCGCAGTTGTCCTCATCCGAGTTGTCCTCACAGTCACTGTCACCGTCACACACCCAGGCCTTGCTGATGCAGCGAGCTAATGACATCAAATCAACACATCATTTAGCTTCCGTCCTCAACTTAACTCAGATTCACAGACTTCAGGCAGGGAAATGTACGGTAACTGGTTTTAAAAGGAACAATAAAATAAAATTTTAATCAAATCTAAATTCATGCCTTGAAAAGGGAAACAAGGTGAAGCAATGGATAACGTTACAAGCAGCAAATAACAATATACTGTATATACTGTCATATTGTCAGATGATGCATACAAAACATCGTCCAAACCGACTGACGTTCTCGGAGCATTTGAGATCTTCCTCACCCGAGTCCTTGCAACTAAACTTAACGGCCGGGTCGCACATGTGAGTGACACCCTCGCAGTTGTTCTCATCACTGTGGTCCATGCAGTCGGTGTCACCGTCACAGCGCCACCGCATGGGAATGCACAAACTGTCCATACGACACTGGAACTCATCCACATGGCAGCCGCCTGGGGGACGAGTCGCTGGAGGGACAAAGTGAGTTGGAGATAAATATTATATGGACCGCTTATTTATGTCAAACAACCAAAGAGGATAGCACTCAGCGGTGGGCAGCCATTTCTGCAATCCGTAGCAGGTGCTGTGACTTAAACAAGGCAATGGATGCGGGGAAGCATCAAATTTGGTGCTTTTATAGGCACCTACCAAATTATGTCCATGTTACCCGGTATTGGGTCACCACAAATCAAATGGTGCCATACTTGGATACTTCTGTTTCTTGGGACATCACTTCCGGTGCCAGTCTAAACATCAGCTCAATCACTTGGTGAGGAAACAATTACTCAAACAGTACTTAGAGCGGACTAAGCCAATCCGCTTCAAGGTAATGTTAAAATGTTATGCCTGATAGAAAACACTCAAACAGAAAGTAAGGCTCCACTCTTCCAAAATGTGTTAACTTGGTGCTAATTTACATTGGCTGTATCATATACAGGCAATTGATTAGTAATTTTACATAGCTTTTTCGACAGCTCCAAATTTGGTAATGAAAACTACAACTAAAATGCACATTAAAATCAAACAGCAACTGTGTGATAAGTGCAAGACATGCAGTATAAACACATTGTTGGGCGCCATATAAGACTAGACTGGCACATTCAGCTTCATGGCAAAGACTACTTCCTAGCTAGGCAACACTAAGTAGTCTCTATACATACTGCCATCTAACGTCTTCAAATTATAGCTGCTTGCAAAGTGTACTATACAATACTTGCAAATGAGACTCAGAAATTAATTAAGAAAGCAAGATATGAGAAGTGCACAGCGAAGTTATCATAATCAGTTCATTTAAAATTATTATTAAACATTTAACATTAATCAACAAAAACGTAAGTACCGAATAGGTGTACCATTGACTACCGGTATAAATTCGTAGTTATCAGTAATTGGTACAGTATAGGTTCAAATATGAAAGGTATCCACCCCTAATGGATGCCTTTATTGGGAAGCTACAAACAAATACAGTATGCATGGGGGCTGTCTTCAAGTAGAAGCTAGTAATACAAGCCAGCAATACAGAGAGAATGCAAGCACCCAACAAAGAAAAAGGGGCCCTGACAATAAGCTTTTCTAGCCATTAATTAATGTGCTGATATAATGCAATGAAAGATTAACTACATGACTCAGTGCCAAGTCAAACAACAAGAGCACACCATGCTCTGATTGATATCACAAGAGGATAAAGGGCGCCACTGAGGAGGTGACACAATGACTGTCCCTCATGACAAAGGTCAACATTTGGCACAGATACAGCAGGAAACCTTGGGCCTCCTGAGCAGAACATTAATAATACAGGCGGCAGTGGTATTGCGTTTTCATTTCTGGTAACGGCTTCAAGAGAGCAGGGTGCAAACATATAGAGGGCAGATTGCTCATAAACCAACAGGTCATGCTGAGTCTCATTTCTGCATGCTGGGATTTGACAGCACTTGGCTAGAATTCTGCATGGATCGTGCAGTATATTCAACAACAGAACACACACAGTGCACAGTGGTGTACGCTCTTCCATTACGCTGTCGCGGCGGTCAACCAAAGAGACAGAATCTTCTGAAGACAGGCAGCGGAGATTTCAGATGCCACAAAATGGTTTAGTTACTAGCTAACCTCAAAACACAACCACATTCTGACAATATGAATATTTGATGTAACTGACAGAAAATAGAAGCCAATTAGGGAGGATATTATGGCATCAAAACAGTGACAAAATCCTTGGCGCATAAATCCTCTCTGCACTCGTACCCAATTTACGTTCACTGTCTCCTGGTCAGAGCCAATCTGAAGGAACTGTCACCGCGGGTCCTCTCTGAAAAAGAGTAGTCCTTATAGTCTAAAGTTTAGACAAAATAACCCATTATGTCCTTCCTTATGAAGCTAAGTGCTCAAAATAAAAATAACTAGCATAAGCAACGCGAGTACCGAAATGCTAATGATAGTATGTTAACAGTCTGATGCTCCAGGCCTGCGAAATTACCTAAAAAAAAAAGTTAGTATGCCAATTTTAGCATGCTGACATACTAATGTTACCATGCTAGCTAGCATTTAACTAACGCTAGTATGTTAGTATTTAACTTACATTAGCAAGGAGCATTTGGACTTTGGAAGAATTGAAACAAAATGAAGAGTGTGAAAGTAGCAACACTTGTTTTAACAGAGAAGAAGTGTTACGAAAAAACGGGAAAACTGGGATGATTTGAGGATATGCTAAAAAGCACATTTGCCTTGAAGGAGCTGACTGGAGTTCTGTTGGAATTTATTTGAAACAGTCGAGAAATGTGCAAGCAGTAACACCATTTAAAAGAGATTTTGGCGGAAAAGCGGGAATCCCGGGAAAAACAGTAATTTGTTCTTTAAAGAAATAAAATAAAATAAAATAGATAGCTTGATTGTACGGAACCCCTAAAGGAACATGAGGGAGAAAAAAATTCGGGGGGGGACATTTTTTTTTTTTTTTTTAGATTAGTTTTTTTTTTAATTACATAGTTTCTTGTGGGCATGAGAAACTTTTGCGTGCGCACGAGATATGTATCAAGTGGGCACGAGATATGTATCAAGTGCGCACGAGATATGTATCACGTGCGCACGAGATATGTATCACGTGCGCACGAGATATGTATCACGTGAGCACGAGATATGTATCACGTGCGCACGAGATATGTATCACGTGCGCACGAGATATGTATCACGTGAGCACGAGATATGTATCACGTGAGCACGAGATATGTATCACGTGAGCACGAGATATGTATCACGTGCGCATGAGATATGTGTCACGTGCGCACAAGAAATCATTGGTTGCGTGCGCGTGGTTTGAGGTGTGTGTTAAAATGGCAGTTCAGGAGTTAGATCGGCTGTATTTCCAACTCGGACTTCACTGTAAGGACATTGTTGCTTTGCTTGCAAGTTGTCATTGGTATATTGTGTCTGAAAGACATTTAAAATTAATTATGAAACTATGTAGTCTGTTACGGCGCAAAGGTTACACCTCTTTGGATCGCGTGGTAGATTTCATTCACCAGCAGTTACAAACAAGTGGCGTGCTGTGTGGATATAGGTGGATGTACACTAAATGCAAGGAGGAAGGATTACACGTCAAGAAAGAAGAAGTACGCTTAATTCTTATAGAACTTGACCCAAGGAGTGTTGAACTCAGAGGAAGGAGACAGCTCCATGAATTGATTTACGTGGACCCCGACTTAAACAAGTTGAAAACCTTATTAGGGTGTTACCATATGGTGGTCAATTGTACGGAATATGTACTGTACTGTGCAATCTACTAATAAAAGTTTCAATCAATCAATCCATTGTCGAAACTATTTTGCAAAAACTGTTGTGTCTTGATTATGTTGAGGTGACGGCAAACAGACACCAGAGGTGGTAATGTTCGCTAATTTGTTATATACAGTATATATATATATATATATATATATATATATATATATATATATATATATATATATATATATATAGTAAATATATATAATAAGAATAATAAGCAATACTAGCTAATAAACTGAGGAAATGAAGTGTGACAAGACTCAAGAGTGTGTATAGTGTAAGACTGTGTAAAATTTAACTGAAATGTGTGTTACTAAAGTGTTGAATGAGATACGAAGAACGAGGCAGTCCATGGGGCAGGCAGGTGATCTGGGGCAAGAGAGAGGCGTCAGAGTCGAGGGGCGAGCGAGCAGTCAAGGAACTGGGGAGGAAGTCGAGATCCAGAGCAACAGAAGGAAAACACTGCTGAAACACGGGAAATTATATATATATATATATATATATATATATATATATATATATATATATATATATATATATATATATATATATGGTTCGGGCATCTGGTCAGGATGCCACCCGAACGCCTCCCTAGGGATGTGTTTAGGGCACGACCAGCTGGTAGGAGGCCACGGGGAAGACCCAGGACACGTTGGGAAGACTATGTCTCCCGGCTGGCCTGGGAACGCCTCGGGATCCCCCGGGAAGAGCTAGACGAAGTGGCTGGAGATAGGGAAGTCTGGGCTTCCCTGCTTAGGCTGCTGCCCCCGCTACCCGACCTCGGATAAGCGGAAGATGATGGATGGATGGATGGATATATATATATATATATATATATATATATATATATATATATATATATATATATATGTCTTGATTGGATTATCCAGAGAATAGTGCTCGATACCGTGGTAGAGCGCAATATGTAGGTGTGGGAAAAATCACAAGACTACTTCATCTCTACAGAACTGTTTCATGAGGGGTTCCCTCAATCATCAGGAGATTTTAATGGAAGCATTCACATACAATGGTTTATATAGGGCACAGAGTGGGTGGGTACAGGCAGGCGTAGGGTGTGGTGATTGGCTCATGTGTTACCTAGGAGGTGTTTCCGTCTGTGGCGGCATGTTGAAATGATTTCACTGCGCTTGTTGAGGGATGATAGATCTGGATGATATATAATAAACAGTTTCTCTTTTAAGCATAGGTTGCATATTTTATTACCACTGTTGTAAGGTGTGCTGGATGCAAGAATTTGCCATGTTATTGAATATTCAACATTATTGTCTTTGAGGTTCCAAATGTGTTTGCTGAGTTCTGTAGAATTCCGCAAAGTCTGGTTTCTAAAGGAGGCGTTGTGATTATTCCATCTTGTTTTGAACGCTCCTTCGGTTAATCCTACGTACGTGTCGGATGTGTTAATGTCCTTGCGTATTACCTTTGCTTGGTAAACGACTGATGTCTGTAAGCACCCTCCGTTAAGAGGGCAACCAGGTTTCTTGCGATAGTTACATTTCTTATTGGTTTCAGAGTCGTTTAGTCTGGGGGTAGGCAGTCCTTCTGCAATTGCAATTGCAATTACAAAAAAGCGCAACCCAACACTTTACAGAACATCCACCTGGAAAACAAGCGGATCGCAACCGAACTGGACATTGAGGACAGGGTGGACGCCACAGCCAACAAAGAAGCCTTCATCACATTGAAGGACCACAAACCCAACTTCGCAAATAACCCAACATGCCGACTAATAAACCCAACTAAATCCGAAATAGGAAATATCAGCAAAATAATCCTGGACAGAATCAACACAAAAATCAAGGACAAAACACCACTCAACCAATGGAGAAATACAGCAGCAGTAATCAAATGGTTTAACAACATCCAAGACAAACAACAACACAATTTTATCTCCTTCGACACCGAAGAATTTTACCCTTCCATCACGCAAGACCTACTGACCCAAGCACTAAACTTCGCCTCGGACTACGACTCAATCACAGGCAACGAAAGAAACATCGTCATCCACGCAAAGAACTCCATACTCATCCACAACAATACACCATGGCAAAAAAGAACAATTCAACATTTGACGTTTCTATGGGGAGTTTTGACGGAGCAGAAACGTGCGAACTCGTTGGGAGTTTCCTCCGCTCCCAGCTTGCTAGCCTCAACCTGAACCTTGGTATTTACCGTGATGACGGACTGGCAGTGTGCCGCGCCTCGCCAAGGAGCAGCGAGAACACCAAGAAGCGCATATGCCAAATCTTCAAAGAAAACGGCCTACGGATCACGATTGAAGCCAACAAGCAAACCGTCAACTTCCTCGACGTCACGTTCAACCTGAGAAATAACAGCTACCAACCATTCACAAAACCCAACACAACACTCCAATACGTGCACCATGACAGCAACCACCCACCCACCACCACGAAAAGAATACCTACCGGAAATAATAAAAGGCTATCAATGCTGTCATCTAGCAAAGCTGAATTCGACCAAGCAACCCCTCCGTACCAGAAAGCACTTGATGAAAGCGGATACAACTTCACCCTCACCTATGAACCCACTCCAGGAAACCAACCAAAAAAGAGCAGAAAACGAAAAAACATCATCTGGTACAATCCGCCATTCAGCCAAAACGTCTCAACCAACATCGGCCGCAAGTTCCTCACTCTGATCGACAAACACTTCGCCAGAGGCAACACCCTAAGAAAAATATTCAACAAGAACAACATTAAATTGAGCTACAGCTGTATGAATAACATACAACAAATCATTTCAAACCACAACAAAGCAATTGCAGAAGGACTGCCTACCCCCACACTAAACGACTCTGAAACCAATAAGGAATGTAACTATCGCAAGAAACCTGATTGCCCTCTCAACGGAGGGTGCTTACAGACATCAGTCGTTTACCAAGCAAAGGTAACACGCAAGGACATTAACACATCCGACACGTACGTAGGATTAACCGAAGGAGCGTTCAAAACAAGATGGAATAATCACAACGCCTCCTTTAGAAACCAGACTTTGCGGAATTCTACAGAACTCAGCAAACACATTTGGAACCTCAAAGACAATAATGTTGAATATTCAATAACATGGCAAATTCTTGCATCCAGCACACCTTACAACAGTGGTAATAAAAGATACAACCTATGCTTAAAAGAGAAACTGTTTATTATATATCATCCAGATCTATCATCCCTCAACAAGCGCAGTGAAATCATTTCAACATGCCGCCACAGACGGAAACACCTCCTAGGTAACACATGAGCCAATCACCACACCCTATGCCTGCCTGTACCCACCCACTCTGTGCCCTATATAAACCATTGTATGTGAATGCTTCCTTTAAAATCTCCTGATGATTGAGGGAACCCCTCATGAAACAGTTCCGTAGAGATGAAGTAGTCTTGTGATTTTTCCCACACCTACATATATATATATATATATATATATATATATATATGTAGGTGTGGGCGTTGCATCAATCATCAGGAGATGATTGAGGGAACCCCTCATGAAACAGTTCTGTAGAGATGAAGTAGTCTTGTGATTTTTCCCACACCTACATATTGCGCTCTACCACGGTATCGAGCACTATTCTCTGGATCAAGACATCTATATATATATATATATATATATATATATATATATATATATATATATATATATATATATATATATATATATATATATAAGATATATATATATCGCGCTTTTCTAAACACTCAAAGCGCTCACAGAGAAGTGGTACTCAACATTCATTCACACCTGTTGGGAACGTCTTATTTGGAAATACAGCTGAATTAACTCCTTAACTTGCATTTTCACACACACCTCCAACCACGCGGACGCATCCAAGGCTTTCTCCTGCTCACGTGATAAACATCTTGTGGGCACGCAAAAGTTTCTCGTGCGCACGAGGTACATATCTAAAAAAAATAAATAAATAAATAAATATTTTCCCCCCCGCAAAAAATGTTTTCCCCATGTCCCTTTAGGGGCTCCGTATGATTGTCCAGACAAAGAAGAACGTATTGATGGTGGAATTTGTGATAAAACAACACACATTTTATCACACTGTGAGGGTATCACAATTCCGACTGCGGCACTAAGACCCCAGACCATGGATAATTTAGCTATCTCTTTTCATATAAAATAGGTTTATATAATGCAACATTTACAAATAATGCATCACAGAATTTACCTCAGGAGCATATTTCGAGAAAAAAATGGTTATCAGTCAAAAAAGGCTGTCTTTATTTAAATAGTTTTTTGACATGTATAACATGACATCATGATGTCATATGTTTTATAAATTGTATGACAAAATTACAAAAATATACAAATTTTGGTTTATTTTGTCTAAAGGCTCTAATCTTATTTAAAGGGGACAAACCACAGACTCCCTTAGATTGGGTCTGACAAGGCGACAGTAGGCGTTTAAAAGGAACCAATCAGAAAAGCAGGAGTCTCGGGGCCTTGTATTCAATGCCTGCCCCTAAGTGCCGAAAGGGTGGAACGCCGCACAAGTGGAGAAAGAGGAAGACACATTGCAATTCCGTGCGCGAGCAAAAAGACGCTGTGCGTTCACAGAGGCCATGTGCACGGAGTGTGGTTCTTCACGCACAAGCATTTAAGACACTGTTTTGATGCCATGGGAAATTAGTCATGGAGGAGGAGGAACCTCTATTGACAACCTCTCAGCCTGAAACAAAACAGTGTAAAAAACATACGACAAGTGATGGAAACATATGCAAGCAACCGAACATATTTACCTTGATTAGTACAGTTAGCGTGTGTCTCATCACTGTAGTCTCCACAGTCATTGTCGCCATCACAAGTCCAGTATTCTGGGATGCAGCGACCACTGTTGCATTTAAACTGCACGCTGGAGCAGGAGTGACTGCAGCCGGCCTCATCACTGTTATCCCCGCAGTCGTTGTCTGCACAGGAGCAGGCATGTAAAATAGGATTAAAAATTTCACAAGGAGCACGGGAGCGCTTTGAGGAGACGCTCACCGTTGTCACAGCGCCAGTTGATGTTGATGCAGCGGCCATTAGCACAGGTGAACTGGGTGAGAGGGAAACATGTGGGATAGGCTGGAGAAAATGTAAAGAGAGGTGTTGTAAAATTAAATTATTTGTCTGATTAGGATAAAACAATAAAGGGATGCAATCCAAACGCACCACATGAGTCTGGTTCGTCTGAGCGGTCCCCACAGTCGTCATCCAGGTCACATGTCCAGGAGATGGGGATGCAACGCCCACTGGCACAAGGGTACTGATTTGGTGGACATGTTCGAGCTGGCAGGAAACAAAACATTGTCAGAATCTCTTGCTCAACATGCATGCAACAAAAAGTATTAATGCAGAGATATAAAAACTTCCTATGCTCTGGGAAAAAAAAGTCTACAAGATTCTGGAATGCAGTACAGTATGTGTGTAAAATTTTCGTAAATCTGTCAGAAGACATGTGAGTTCATAGCTCACTGATGTTGGACCTTGACACACAATATTTGTTCTCGTTCATCCCAATGCTGTTTATTACAGTATCCATTGAATAATTAATCTTATTGTGTAGATTAAATGTAATTGTACTTTTAACAGTGTAGTCCAACATGTAATTGAAAAATAAATCCTTAAGATAGGTATTTGTCAATATATTATAACATTGTATAAAGCTGACATCTACTGCATTATTAATAAAGTGGATAAAGAAAATTTTGTCAGTTTACATACAAATCAAGAACACCATCTAAGGGGCTGTAACATTCACCTAAAAAATGCCAAAATAAAAAAGTTATTTGTCTTCGCGATACTCATAACAAAATATAAAATTTTCCGTATGAATTCTTGTATTCAGAGTCAATACTCTTACAAACATACAGTATTTGAGAAATATTTAAGAAGTTCCCAATAATGGTTCCCAACATATTCTATGCATCACATATCAATGTATTCATCTAAAATAACTAATTTCAAGATAAAAACATAAAATTAATATTACAATTATTGTGAAAAAAAATATATAGATTTGCCATGGGAAGACTTTAATACTTTCCGACTAAATATTTGAAAACATTATAGTATACTCAGTGGTGATTGTGAAAAAATGAGTGCATTTTTTAAATGATTAATCACATTTTTGAATTTGGATTAATCCTGGTCAGATTTTGCAGGGAAATTTGCCATTGAGCACAGTGATTAACATGTGGATATACAGTACATAAGCAATGTGATATTTTTTTGTAATAAATTAGTTTATAAATTTTTTTTGGACAGCCCAAGAAAAGATACAATTTTCTTTTTGATGCCCAGTCTGTTCGCTGAGCTTATGTGTGGAGTTCAGCGAACTACAATGATCTGGCGAGAGTCAGGTTAAGTCTGTCTAATAGCTAACTCATTTGTTGTATAGTTGTAATGAAATATTTTTTCATTAAACTTTTGTTTATTATGTAAAACCAAAAACTAAACACAAAGTGATTTATTAAAACCATTGGTCACTGACAAAACAGACTAATGCATAGTTGAAGGTTTTGCAAACTAGGAACCAACCAGAGCAGGTGGCGTTTGATTCATCATCGTCATTGCCGCAGTCATTGTCACCATCACACAGCCATCGTAGAGGGATGCAGCGGTTGTTCTGGCATTTGAATCGTTCTGTCGGGCAGGTGTGCTGGTCTTGTGGGAGACATCAGGAGCACCATGAATAATCAAAGTCACCTTAATATGCTTATTTTTTCTACGACACACATATACTGTAGTGAAAAAAACAACTAAAATAATCATGCAATCATGTGTGACCAAAGACATCACAATCACTTCATGCGGTCTGAAAGACACATTTTTGGAAGCGCCAGCTTGTGCTTTGTTGGTTTGCATTAGCAAAATAGGCCTTTAAACAACACCGTGTTTATTTCAGTGTTGCTGAGTAACAGTGACAGGGGCATGGAACACTTACGACAAAGCTCAGGGGCCTCATCACTGTTATCCAGACAATCGTTGTCCCCGTCACACTTCCAGCTCTCTTGGATGCAGCGGTTGTTCTCGCAGGCAAACTCCCCGGTCTGGCACTTTGGCGGGGGAACGTAGGAGGAGTTGGCTGAAAAAACAGATGGGCCATTGAATCCAGAGTTCTGCACAAAAGCCTTAGTAGCTAGGTGGGCTTATGTCCATCTTAAAGTTACAAAATCATTTGACGATTCCCTCACACATGTAAAACTATATTCTATAGCAGGGGTGCCCATTACGTCGATCGCGATCGACTGGTCGATCTCGGAGGGTGTGTCAGTGGATCTCAAGCCAGGCATTAAAAAATATACATATAAATGAGCAATCATCAATCATACCAAGACTTCACTTTCGTCAGTTGTTTGACATTCTCGGCACCCGAGGATCTTGTGAGATGACGCTGGCTGCTGCAAGCTCATATTTAAGAAAAAAATCACTAACAGGGCGGACGCAGAGAAACACATTTTATTTCTAGAGACTCCGTACCTGCTGTAAAAACTCTAAAGACCGACTGCACAGTTCCTGTCTTCACCATAAAAGACCTGTTTCATCCTGCCTGTGCTAACAAAATAAGAGTCTCAGAAAGCTAGCGTGCACAAGCTAGCAAGCTACGGAGTTTGATGCCAATGTATTTCTCCCCCGCCCTCAGCGACCGCTTTCTCACTTGCTTGCCCACCCGCACTCTCACTGACGTCACTCACCTGCTGCCAGACATTAAAGGGCCACACACATATGCTACTCTCATAACAAAGTGTTTGAAAACGAGTATGCAAGTTGGACAAATGAGATGCCAAATCCAACCACTCTCATGTGGTATTGGACAGAAAGGAGGACTTTTTTTTTCCTCCATTTGAAAATGCGGAGGTTATTAGCACCACTGTCTAATTCCAATCAATGCAAGTCATCAGAATCAAATACACCAACTTATATTCTTGTCGTCATGAAAGAAAGGAATCTATGTGTGTTAAACATGCTTGTATTATCATTAAACACCATTAACTTGTTAACAAAAATGTCTCTTTCATAAATAAATAAATATAAATTATAAATAGGAATGAGGTAGATCTCCTCGACTTGGTCAATTGAAAAGTAGCTCGCCTGCAGAAAAAGTGTGAGCGCCCCTGTTCTATAGTGTAGTTGTGTGGGTGGAAAGCAACATTGAGAAGACTTTAACAGATTGCCCACTTTCTGAAAGATGAACTTTCCATTAAAGTGCACATTGATGACTTTTTCTGTATTGCTGGCTGATTTACAGCGAGAGGCAGGGTACACCTTGATCATCTGTCAATCACAGGGCTGACACATAGACCCACATTCACCCCTGTGGGTGACTGACCCAAGAAAAATGTTTTTAGACTTTGTGAGGAACCAGAAAGATTTCGCTCTGATGTTTTTTTATGCACTGAAAGTATGGGTACATGTTCCTAAGAAACCCATGTAATAAGGTGTGGAATAGCCCTAATCTCAGTTTTAAATCCCATTTTTTTATCTTTACATGCTGCCTATTAGGCAGGTCATTAGGAGACACGGTTGTGTTGGTAATACACAGCTGTACATTGATGTGTCTCCTGATGACACAGGACTAATAGATACACTTTTGAACTGCATTTTAGACATCAAGTCATGAATTGGAGTGATTTTCCACAGCTCAACCATGACAAAACAGAGGTTTTAGTTAAAGGTCTTAAAGGCCAGAAAGAGAAAGTTTTCCCAAAATAACATTTTAAAAGTCAAAGTTAAAGTACCAATGATTGTCACACACATAATAGATGTGGCGAAATTATTCTCTGCATTTGACCCATCACCCTTGATCACCCCCTGGGAGGTGAGGGGAGCAGTGGGCAGCAGCGGTGCCGCGCCTGGGAATCCTTTATGGTGATTTAACCCCCAATTCCAACCCTTAACGCTGAGTGTCAAGCAGGGAGGTAATGGGTCATATTTTTATAGTCTTTGGTATGACTCGGGATTTGAACTCACGACCTACCGATCTCAAGGCGGACACTCTAACCACTAGGCCACTGAGTAAACCAACGCAGTTCATAAAAAATGTTTTAAATGTAAGTTTTTATCATTCTAAAAACATAAAGCCAGAGACCACCAATTTCTCTCTCTGACCAGCACAAAGGAGCCAATTCATTGTTTTATTTCCTGTTAATTAGACTATTGTAATACATTGGTCTGGTTACTGGTCTTTCTAAAAATATTACAAATCTACAATTATTACAAAACTCAGGCGCATGCATACTGACGAGGACCAGAGGGTTGGACCACACTACATCAGTTTTAAAGTCACTGCATTGGGCCCTCCATCCGCTTCTGGGTTGATTTTAAAGTCATATTATTCGTTTTTAAAGGTCTTAATGGCTTTGTGCCCTATCAGACCTGCTTTCAACATATCAACCCTGCAGGATCCTGAGGTCCTCTGGAACTGGCCTTTTATCTTCACCAAATACCGGAACAAAAACCCACGACATTTAGCCACTCTGGCCCTCACCTGTGGAACAGTCTCCTGCATCACTTCAGGACTGAAAAAAATGTTGATATGTTTTAAAAAAAAAAAAAAGTTAAAGGCACATTTTTTAATCAGGCTTTTTACTGAACATTTGAAACTCTTCTTAGGTTCCTAATTTTTATTTTGTTATTTTCTGTTTTATTTATTGCTATGTTTGTTACAATTGTTCTTACTATTTTATGTCTTCTTCATTTATTAATTAATTATTTATATTTTAGTTCTACATATACTATTATTTTTTTAGACACCTCAAGGGTGGCGTTTTTCCTTAATCCTCATTGCCATATCATGTTTGGGTATTGTATATAGTGCTGTGTGTGTTTTGATTAAGGAAGGATGGTTTTTCTACTCGTTCATAGTGCTTCCTTACCTTTGCAGGTGACATTATCGACATCCAGGATTTGATCATCAGCACAAGCGCATGTCCTGCCATCAGGGATGGCAAGGCACAGACTGCTGCACCCCCCGTTCATAACTCTGCATACATTGGTGCCTTTACATGCAAAAAAATAGTAATTAGCAGAATAAGCCTGTTTGAAATTAAATCAATCATGAGTAATGCAAGATTACCTTGCTGCTGGTGAGCGTCATAGACTCTGATCTCAAAGATTGGCGGCCTTTCATTGCGGAGTAGTGTGACTGTTTTAGTGACAGTGTCCAGTTTGTAGATGCTACCTTCACGGTACTCATTCCAGAAGAGGAATTGTTTGTAGTGACACAAACCAAAAGCATGGATCAGCTCCTGGCCCTCATACACCACCTGGTAAAATATCACACCTGTGAGTCCTGAGTGTCAGCATATTAAAATTGCATTCTCAAGCAAACCAACCTTTCGTTCAGTCGTGTTGAGGATAACCATCTCAATGCGGTCGTAATAGGCGTCAACCCAGTAAAGTATACCCTGAGGAATGTCCAGACTCAAACCGTTTGGCCACAGGACTGTCTTGCTAGTCAAAAACACTTGGTGATGGGAACCATCCATCCAGGCTTTCTTGATCTTTCCTCTGTTACTCTCAGTGGGATCCTCCTCCCAGTCGGTCCAGTACATCCATCTGGGAAAAAGACAGCCAGAGCACATATGATGTCAACACTGGTAATGCAGATGTTGCATAAAACAACTTTGAAACACAAGTTGAATATATTACAGTCCTACGCTACCATATATGGCAAAAGAATGGCCATTAGAACAACTCACCCATGCTGCGGGTCCACAACAATGGCACGTGGGTGGCTCATCTTGCCCTCAATTAGAGTTTTACGAGTCTGAGAAGCCTTCTCCAGTCTGGCAACACTGATAGTCTTTTTAGGCCCATCATCTGTCCAGTAGAGATTACCTCCCATCCAGTCAACCGCCAGCCCCTCTACCGTGTGAATACCTGAGATAAAGAAAAACTTTGTTTTTCTATTCCTAAATAAAGTCTTTGTAAAAGTCAGGATATGTTTTGGAAGTGAGATAAAATACAAAAGCTACATCTTGGTCATAAAGGCTTCCAGTTTAGGAATGTGTGCATACTAGTAAGTTACTTAAGGACATTCCCCAAACTGCAAGCATTGAGTTAGCTAAAAGTGTTTTGGTAGGAAGACATACAAAGATTAAGATAAATAGGTCCAGCACAGCCCCTAAATTGATTAATGCAGCAATTCAGAAAACTTGAAAGCTGATAATTTCTGCCCTCTTTATAGGAAAAGTGCATTGGAAGTTTATATTTATAACCTTGGGGGGGAAATTGATGTACCTCTATACATCACCAAGATTCAGAAATCTGACGTCGCAAAACAATGGCAAAGTGCACGGACACACAAATTGACATGAGAATACGATACAAACTACAGTATATTAACCCAGACCATTGTTTAACACAGCTGGTTCTGCAGTGAATTGATGTGCAAATAATTGCTTTAGCACCGCAACATTTTCTGAAAAGACTGTATCGTACTTAGGACATAGGTGTTAAAAACAAGGCCCTTGAGCCAGATCTGGCTCGCCACTTCGTTTTATGTGGCCTGCGAAAGCTTGGAAATAATGTGCTTCAATAAAGCACTTCATCTTTCTTACTAAATGTACATGTTCTTTTAATTATGACAGTAAAATTGCATGTACTTCATGCTATTACATGTGTTTTACTTTTTATCTGAGTATGCAACAAATAAAAATGTTTTGGTTAAAATGAAAATAAATACCTCAATATTTGCTGGTCATAATGATTAATGATTTAAAGCAAGTTATCAATCAATTTGTATGTAAAAAAAAGTTAAATGCACAGACAATTGTGTAATAATATCATGAGACGATTATACAATAATATATTAAACAATAATAGTTATATATGTTCCAAACAGCCTTCTGAGGGCATCCATTAGTGCGACGTGGCCCTAAGTGAAAACGAGTTTGGCACCCCTGCTTTAAGGGTGCAATGGCTTGTCACTGGGGTTCTACCTTCAGGTAGAACATTTTTGTACCTTTAAAAATATCTGTACCTTGATCCTTTGGGAACAATACACCCATATAGCATCTACTTTTTCCAACTAGGCTACAAATGCACCCTGCAAAAGTTACAAAGTGGGGCCCGATAATTAACCGTACAGGATACATTAGCATATATTGTACTTTCAGAGATAAGAATACACATTTTCTCTAAATGCATTCTAATAAATGATGGCTGTTGAAAAATATGTGTTGCCGGGACTGCTGATCACCAAATTACCTATTGAAATCTTAAAGTCATTAGAATTTTTTTTCTTTCACTTTTAAATACAATGTTTAAAGGGCAGACCATGTTAAACCCATTTAAGGTCTCGGCAGTCTGAAATGCACCATTCTTTTGTCCATATTTCAGATTCTTACCTTCTTTTAGGATGGTGTCCCTCTCCGTCCCATCTATCTTTTGTCGACCAATAATGTAGCTGGTGGCATCAGCAAAGTAGATGAATTCACTGGCTGCGTGAAAATCCAGAGCTCGAGGGTTCATGAGGTTCTCAATGGGGATCATGTACTCATCCGGCACCTTCGGATTCATATCCATCCCTCTAATGATTCCGGGGCGACCCTTACCATACACCAAGAACAGCTCGTGGTCGGGTTCTAGAGAAGAAAGAACATTATGAGTTGTGCAAATTGGAAGGTTTTCATCTCCTCTCGGCTGTGATACTGTACTTACTCTTGCAGGACTTGCCGTCACTTCCCAGGCTGAATCCAAATCGGCATCGGCATGTGCGAGCCTTGTGGCTATTCCCCAGTAGGCAGATGTCAGAACAACCTCCAGCCTTGCCAAACTGATCCATAGCACATGCATGGCTTCGCACTGCAAAGAGTTAGACGTGCACCATGTAACATCCTTGCAAAACCAACATACAGACATGGACTGGTGTGACGCACCTTGTGGTTGCCGTCTCTGGTGGTACACATGCAGCGCGGCGCCTCGGTCAACCCGCGTCACCACCTGGAAGTCGGTGCTGTTGAAGCGGTTAACTCGGATAACACTGGTCTTGGGGTTGAGATTGCCTTCATCTGAGTTGGTGGCGTACAAGTAGTTCTCAAACACAGTCAGCCCGTAAAGATGCTCTATCTGAAATAAAGACGTTACACAATAAAAAAACGAAAACTGAATTGTCAATTGGCAATTGACACCACTATCATTAAAGGGTTACCTTTTTACCCGTGTTAAACAATATCAAAGCATCAAATCATAAGTTTCATGCATTTTAGCCTGAGCTTGCAATCAGTTTTCGATGCCTCCGGCCAGGCTTTTGCAGTCTGGCCACGTTATTACGTGGCAGCGAGGTGGATGTACTTCTTTGGACATTATGTAAAGCTCTCACCCAGATGGGGAGGAACTCAACAACATGCAACATGTAGTGAGTGAGATGAATGTTGCTAAAAGCAGCTGTTTTTAATGCAGTTCTGAATCGATCTGAGAGTGCGCAGGAGTATCTGATTTTCTGACAGGGTGAATCTATTTAATGTTTTTTAAATTACTTTTCAGCCTTGTATGGGGTGGAGGAGATAGATGTGAGGATTTCAAGATATATATCTAAACAGTGTACATTTTTAAAAGATAAATTCTAATACTTTTGGAGAGAGTGCAACGTGGTTTCATTTGTAATATGGGAACGCCTCCGGAAACCAACATCTTGCAGACTCAAACAACGGGTTATTTATGCGACTGTGGAGCAACATTTACACTAAAACATATCCAAAACATTCCATCTTTACCACAAGGAAGGGTTTTAAATGTAGATTAAAATCATCATCATCGGTCAGTTTAACAGTCGCATGACTAATACATTATGTAACATCATTTTCATACATCCTTTCTGTCTTTCTGTGGAAATAATTTCGACAGAGAAACAAAAATACTTTAAGATTGGGATTGGCTCAATTTTCCACTTTTGACAAAATTCTGTATGGATGATATAGGAACCTTCAGAACTAATGCAAGAGTCGTGTATCTGTGGAGGCTTATGATTTAGACTGTTGGGCTTTGGCAGAGGTCTGCACTTCCGTTCTAGTTCTCTAAGATTTTGTTTCTATGCAGCTCTGTAACAGTAATGTATGAGCCCTCGTCCTCACTTCCACCCCTGCTTCTCCTACACACGCACACACACAAACGCACGCACGTACACACACACACAAATTCAAAGCGCACACACACACCACCCTCCACTGCAGTCCTGATTTCATTAAGACCATTACACCGCTACGAGTTTGAGCCAAGCTTCACTCGGGCCAGACTAATATGTTTAGAGAGGCATTAGCCAGGAAAATCACACACTCTTCTTAAGTTGTATCAATCAAAGCAATAAAAAGGACTTATCCCCTGGGGGTAGCCTCTCTCCATAGAGCAGAACTGCAATGTCTCAAAAGACATCCAAAGCCAATACCTAAAGTAGGAAAACTGTCTTTTTGTTACTAAGGAATAGTTGCAGAAGTGGATATGGGGCAAGCCATTGGTGCTTGTTGAGTTGTTCTTGCAAACTCTCACCAGAAGACCTTGAATGATGGTGTGTCTGTTTTTGCCCTCATAGTCCACCACTTCAATGTAGTCCAGGTAGGCGTCAGCCCAGTACACTAGCCGGTTGACTAGGTCCAGTGTGATACCGTGTGGAAAGACAATCTTAGTGTCAACCAGCTTTGTTCGGTTCTGACCGTCCATGTCACAGCGCTCTACCCTCGGAGTGGACCCATAGTCGGTGAAGAAGACTTTTCTGCAACAGAAAGCGGAAATATAATTTCTCTGTCAGCAGGAATTAAAGGAAGAGATGTCAAAAGCGAGACAAATAAGTAATATTCAAGTCATTAGCTGTCATTAAAAAAACAGGAAGTGACACTATGGAAAAAGGGAACTTAATGGGTAGGAACTTGAAACAACCATCAAGCTTTTTTCTCCCAAAAAATACAGAGTCAGCATGTTGTTCAACCTACGACAGCATTTTTTCTCATGACCTGCTAAATGAGGTAAGTGGAGGTTAGACGTTGCGTTGGGGCATGAAGAAGGATGCACAAACCCCATAGCCGGGTCCAAGGCAATGCCTTTAGGGTTGTACAGTTCTTGGTCTAGCAGACTAACACATGTCTGGCCGTTCTTGTTGCAAACAAACACCCAGTCGTCCACATCATCCACAAAGTAGAAGTTTCCCGTCAGCCAGTCGATAGCCATTTGTTCCACATCTGAAAGGTGTGAAAGTGGGTAGAGAACATAAACACACACACAAGCTTTCAGAACTAGAATAAATTCACTTTAAATCCAACATTAAAACACAACATTTCACTTTGTGACTGCTAGCCCGCTTTAGGTTCATATAAATATGGTAAGTAAAAAGATGTTCTGTCCTGTTTGAGCACCAGTAATGTTTAAGAAACATAAACAGTTAATATCTTCATTAAGAGAAATTGCGCATTTTAATTTACCACAAAATTATAAAATGAAAAACCATATTAGTTCTGGGGCTTTACCTCAAATCAATCTCCCATAATGTTGCTTGAGTCAACATTTGCCCTCAGCAATTTAAGTGATAATCACTTATCATTAATCAAAGATCATGACAAGCAAAACATTTCAGACTTCTACACTTCATCATCTAGTTCAGTGGTCCCCAACCTTTTTGTATCCGCGGACCGGTCAACGCTTAATAATTTGAGGGGTCCTTTTTTTTTTTTCTTTGTCATGAAAAAGGGACGTTTTTGTAATGAAAAAGGGAGGGTTTTGTGGTTGGTGCACTAATTGTAAGTGTATATTGTGTTTTTTATGTTGATTTAATAAAAAATAAAAAAAAATAAAAAAAAAATATTTTTTTATTTTATTTATTTATTTTTTTTAAATAAAAATTAATAAAAAATTCTCCTGCGGCCCGGTACCAATCGGTGGTTGGGGACCACTGATCTAGTTGACACATACATGTAGGAATGTCGGACGATGATTTAATGTTATATTTTTAATAATGCCTATTTGCACAACAGGAACACAATTTATTCTATTTTTCCATTTATTCTATTCTATTCATATTAACTTATGCTATTTTTAACAAAATCCTTTTATATCTTTTTCAAGATACATTATGTATTATGTACATACTATTGTTCTTGTACTAAATCTGGGACCTCAGGTATTCATGTGTGCTAGTAGGACAATAAAGTTCTTTAAATACTTGCATATTCTACTCTAAAAGGGGGAAAAAAAAACTAGACAAACTGAAATAAAATACCCATAAACCGCACGGTAGCCCAGTAGTAATAATGTCGACCTCACAGAAAAGGATCAAGGGTTCAAGTAACTCTGGCGTCCTCCCACACCCTAAAATATTTGGCTGATTACATATTCTAAATTATCCATAGATGTGAATGAGATTGGATGATTTTCCTATATGTGGCCTGTGAATGAATGGTGACCAGTTCAAGATGTACCCAGCCCCCGGCTCTTATTCTTGGGACAGACTCCAGCTCCCCGGTGATTCTAAAGAGGACAAGAAGTATAGAAATATAATGAACAAAGATAGCACATATACTATTATTTTTGCACTAGATTATGGATAATGTTTGTATTGTATGTGCAATTGGAGTGACTTAATCACTTATTGCTGGCAGTGTGAGTATAATGAAGCGAATAAAATTACCTTGTAAAATATGTGCTAAACTGCCTGAATAAGGAATGTTTTTGAATTACTTTGGGGTTACACTATAAAATACATGCCTCACAGATTATAAGTGAAAATAAAGAACTCGGAGTTAAATCAACTGAAGCAACAGTATGTAGGATAATTATTCCCTCATGCTTTTGTTTGATTGTGCATTTGACACATTGCCAAATCACCAGCAAGTGACCTTACATAACTGCTTTCACAAAAGCGATAACACATCTTATAAAGCTGACCGAATCATGCAAAAATGAGGCACCTTGCATAGAAAACCTTCATCTCAGCTTAAAAAAATGGGCATGCAGAAACCAAGTCTCACTTTCTGTCAATGCAAAAAAAAACAGAAGGTAGTGGGAGAAATTCTACCTTGTGTTGTAACAGCTGCTATCACTTCCTTTTAAGGCGCTGCATATCACAAAAAGCCGCTTCCAAGTAACACATTTAGCATCCTTTCTTTGACAAGAATACCACAGTATCAACAGGGATGCTACAATCAGCCTATGGAAGCTTTAGCATCCAGATTAAACCCAAATAATAATGGTCAGGTTGCATATGCATGTTTTAAAACAAAGCCCACCCACCCACACACACACACACACACACACACACACACACACACACACACACACACACACACACACGCACATCTGGGCCTAATGTCCAACTATACTGCCCCACATTCGATCACGCACAGCTTCAAATGACTTCAGTAGGCTTCTGTTACTATAACGGCAAAAAAGCAGAGAATGCTGGCATAAAGGCATGCAGTCTGCAAAAAAGACATGCTGAGGATGAAATAAATGTACAAACACAACATTGAAAATATTGGCACTTCTTCGAGACAAAAATAATCCAGGGTCCGTCTGCAAAGGGAGAAGCAATCTGCTCTCTAAAAGGAAGGTAAGTGAAAACACACAAGCTGATAAAAGTCATAATATTACAAAATACCAAATGGAGGAACAACAAGATGGTCCAAGATGTTTTGAAATATAAAAAACAACAATTTTGACAGGAGAGAAAGTTTGTCGTGGACTTAAGAGGGATAATGATACTCCCATTGAAATCCATTTCAAGCTAATAGGCTTCTACACAAGGTATTGATTAGCCTCTTACACAGAAGAGAAGAGAAGGTTGTTGTGTAACCCTTAAACTAGTTAATTGCATAACTGACTCCAGAAAGACACTTACTTTTTGACATTTTTATTTACTCAGGTTCTGGTAAGTGGAGGGTATGTTGGGAATCTTCGCCCTCTCGCCACATCCAGCACTGTTCACATCATACCATTAACGCCTGCTAAAGCGCCAAACTCTGAGGAGGGAACTTTCAACCAACTGAGGAGGTCATGTCTCATGTGAGACCAACCGACCACATTCTCGGTTTTATTTCATTTATTTAAGCTTTAGAATTGCATTAGTCTTTCAACTGTAGTCCATCTTTTTGCCGTTTGGACAAAACATTTGTCAACTTTGTGAGTAGTTCAAAGTTTTGTGCAAAAAGGTTAGTTCAAACACTGCGGAACAGTTTTTTTCTACGGAAATATAGGTAATGGCCATCATTGATATTGTTTGAATCACTTACATAATACAATGATATGGGGACACTATTCAAGCAGCGTATCATTCATTCATCCAATTCATCCAATGGATAACAATCTCCATTGATCCATCCATTTTCTACCGCTTGTCTCTCTCGAAGTCGCAGGGTGTTGGAGCCTATCCCAGCTGGACTTAGGCAAAAGGCGGGGTACACCCTGGACAAGTCATCACCTCACCGCAGGGCCGACACAGATAGACAGACAACCATTCAGAATCACTTTTACACACTAGGGACAATCGGTTTTTATAACAATTTTTTTAGAGTAAAACCAAAATAATTAGAAGGTAAACAATCAAGAAGAAGAAGACAGAAGGACTGTACTACAATATAAATTAAACACTAAAGACGCTGAGATCATTATCCATGCGTTTGTTACGTCTCGCCTCGATTACTGTACATATTATTTTCGGGTCTCCCCATGTCTAGCATTAAAAGATTACAGTTGGTACAAAATGCGGCTGCTAGACTTTTGACAAGAACAAGAAAGTTTGATCACATTACGCCTGTACTGGCTCACCTGCACTGGCTTCCTGTGCACTTAAGATGTGACTTAAAGGTTTTACTACTTACGTATAAAATACTACACGGTCTAGATCCAGGCTATCTTGCCGATTGTATTGTACCATATGTCCCGGCAAGAAATCTGCGTTCAAAGGACTCCGGCTTATTAGTGATTCCCAAAGCCGAAAAAAAGTCTGCGGGCTATAGAGTGTTTTCATTTCGGGCTCCAGTACTCTGGAATGCCCTCCCGGTAAAACTTCGAGATGTCCCCTCAGAAGAAGCATTTAAGTCTCACCTTAAAACTCATTTGCATACTCTAGCTTTTAAATAGATTCCCTTTTTAGACCAGTTGATCTGCCGTTTCTTTTCTTTTTCTCCTATGTCCCACTCTCCCTTGTGGAGCGGGTCCGGTCCGATCCGGTGGCCATGTACTGCTCGCCCGTGTATCGGGTGGGGACATCTCTGCGCTGCTGATCCGCCTCCGCTTGGGATGGTTTCCTGCTGGCTCCGCTGTGAACGGGACTCTCGCTGCTGTGTTGGATCCGCTTTGGACTGGACTCTTGCGGCTGTGTTGGGTCCATTATGGATTGAACTTTCACAGTATCATGTAAGACCCGCTCGACATCCATTGCTTTCGTCCTCTCCAAGGTTCTCATAGTCATCATTGTCACCGACGTCCCACTGGGTGTGAGTTTTCCTTGCCCTTATGTGGGCCTACCGAGGATGTCGTAGTGGTTTGTGTTGTGGTTTGTGCAGCCCTTTGAGACACTAGTGATTTAGGGCTATATAAGTAAACATTGACTGATTGATTGACTTCAGACACTTAAGACCTTTAGTAAGTGTAGTTAAAATATGAATGGATTAAGCAAATAAATCAAACAATGTACTAAAATGATCCACTTCAAGATACTCTTCAAACTTAAAGTGTTTACAAAGTACAAAGATGAAGAACCATGATAAACATTCTGAATGTATAATATCTATCCATTCATTTTCTAGATAATCTTATTTATCTCACCATATGAAATACAACTTACTTCAGTAATAATTATTTATTCATTTATTTATTTTTAATGTTATTACTTATGGAGTATATTGTGAATAAAGTCAGAACAGGAAGTGAACCAAAAGGTTAGCAACTGCTATGTAAAGGAAAGGGGGTAGGATTAAATAAGCTCTGCTTCTTCCTACTCCTTTTCGAACATGTTGAATAGAGAAACTGGAAATTGTGATGCATCATGTTGTATGCATACATGTTCCAAATAAACTCAAACTCAAAGTTATCGAGGATCTCTCTTTTTTTTCCCATCTTAACCAGGCAAAACATTGAATATGTGAAATATGCATTACAGTACCACAAAGTTGGGTAACATGTTTAAAACTTTTGTTTAGAACTTTTGAGTTTTTTTCTCCACAAGATGGCCAATGAATGATGATGCCTTTTTTTTGACACAACTGATTGGTTAGTGGGTGGTATTTTATCAGCTCAGACCTAATAAAGTACTATCTATCTCCTACTGGTCTGGGGGTGGTATTGTTATTAGCCATAATATTGTATCCTATAACCTATCCTGATGCCAAGCAGCTCCAGGCATAAATATCCTGTTAAAGTTATCCATGCGGTTTCGTATTCAATGTTTGGCCTCGTTAAAACGTACAACAAAGAAAAAAACTTTAACTCAGATTGTAGTACAGTCCTGGGTCTTTTTTACGTTTGTTTACCTGCAAGCCCAAATCCACGAAAATCTACTTTCGGGTAAACCTGGCACATCAAATGGAATTTCAAATATTAGATCCAGCACCCCCCGCAACCCCGAAAGGGACAAGGGGTAGAAAATGGATGGATGGATCGGTTTAAAATATTTTAGAAATATTAGATAACAATTAACTTTTTATCCATCTACTTCATATTTTATTTATTTATTAGAGATACCATTAGAAAAAAAAAACATTTGTTTTACCTGCTTTTTGCTCAAGTGCAGCTGTGATAGTCTTCAGCCACCCTCCCTGACACCCTGACCCCAAGCGGACAAGCGATACAAAAAAAGAATGGCTGGACTTAAAATTTATTTTTTAAAACAGGTGGTTATCCATTTTTTTGTTGTTTTTGGTATTTGAATGGGAAAAAAACAAACATTTGATTTAATATTCAGGGCAAAAGGATGTTTGGACTTAAGCGATGGTCCCTTCCTTGGTTAGAATGGAGAGAATGTGATAGGTAGCCATTGCTCCTCTTACTGCATGCCTCCAGAACTACAGACAGAGCAGTCTACATCTGGAACCTTCAGTCTAGTCATCTGTGATGCTGTCCAAGGCTCAAAGCACTAAATAATTTTATGTGTGTGTGAAAGCTGCCAGCCTCCAAAGCTCCATGTTAATCATATCCTTTCTAAAACCAGTCTCTCGGGTCTGCACACTATACTTTTAGGAGCGTTCACACACTATTCTTGTTATCAGGATGTTAGACAAGATTATTGACCACTAACACTGGTATGTCCGTACAGTAAACATAAGCTCGTAGGCCAAGACAAATGTTCATCGAGTTCAATTGCTTTGGTCTGCTGCAAGAAATAAATTGATGCTGTGTTGCATCCACCCATTCATATATAAGAATACTTCACAGGTTTAACTCAGTGATGCATTATCTTTGTCATGACTAATTATTTGGTGAACATCCAAGTGTAATGACAGCGCTGACCAACCCTAACTAGCTGAACCAATAAGTAGATTGCACAACAATTCAATTTGATTCAGCTTAAAGGCTGCAGGCTCTTATTCAAAATCTGGCAACCATAGAGTACACAGGTATGGCATGGCTTATTCAGTCCCTCTAGGAATTTGCGCCAATTCACGCAAAATCAGCCAATCCCTGCACTTTATTACGTTCTTGCGCACAGATCCAACTACCGCAACTTAACCACAAATTTGACTGTCTGTTGCTCTGTCCCTGTATGCATCAGCATTTTGCTGCAGATTCACTTCTTTGTTAACAACTCGGCGATTAAGACATTGCTGCAAAGTCACTGTTTTAATGTACCCTTCATTTAGTATGTTGTGATAGTAATAAAGATGTGGAGTTTGTGAATGGAATCCTATTGTTGCTCAATCCATCACACACCACAACATCACATCTGGAGATACTTAATATCTGTAAAACAGTTTCCAGACATTTTTGATGGAAATGTAATACATTATTTTTGCATTTTGTGCAACATTGTTGTAGAACACAAGTAAAGTCATCAGTTGGCTGGCACATTTCAACCACAAAAACCTGGACAATTAGGATACACATGACAAGTGATGACAACTGAAGCGGTCTCATCCAAATCTCTTGCAAGTAGCAAAATAAACAAGCTGAGTAACTTTTAAATGAAAGTAAAACTAGGCATTCTTGTTTTGTAAACGATGTGTACATGTCTGTGCATGGGAGATAGTGTACAATTATTGTGCAGTGTTAAAATGTTTTAACCCAGTTTGTCATATTAACTGCCTTTAAAGTAAAACATTGATAACAGATGGATAAAACCGTACGCCGATGCAAAATTATTTTTCAAAACAATGGTCCTGAAACATTGCAACTTTTGGTGCAATGTTTGAAAAAGTAATTAATTTGAATTGTTGAAAATAATGAGCTGTAGCAGGGGTGTCCAAACTTTTCTACCAAGGGCAGCGTACTGAAAAGTCAATGTATGATATTATTTTTGTTCCAGAAAAAAAGCTTAAAAACAGAAATTACACAAACAAATAAATAAATATATATATATATATATGAAGACAAAACTTTGTGTCAGCTTTGTGTCATTTCATTGGTGACATTATAAGCTCTATGAAATACAGATATTAGAGTCTTGAGTATTGGTTGATACCGATATAAATCCGATACGTTATCAGCACACATTCTTTTACTATATGGAATGTTGGAAAAGGTTTGATAATGTGAAATTAGTCAAACAGAGAAAAATGATAAGTATGAAAACAACTAACCTATTTATTATTGACCGTCTGGAATGCACTTATATTGCCTTTAAGTTGAAGTGGAGTGGTAATTATATTTTGGGCGACACCCGGTGGCCACAATATTTATTAAGCTCAGGTCGCAGTAAGTTGAGTGATGGGGACTTATTTTTTACTGAATATTTTCTAACACGCTTCTGATATCCATTATTATTATTGGATCGAGACACACCCAGGTATTGGTATCAAAATTTCAGTTTTTTCTCAATACATAATGGTTCAGATCTACAAAGCTCCAAATAGCAAGTGCCAAATAGCATGTGCAAACTATAAAATAATGTGTACTATTAGTGGCCGTGTTGCATATGATCTACTTGGGTGCAAAAGTGGCGTGGACTGCCCTATTTAAATGAGGTTTTTGCTTGTATTATAGACATTATGTGCCCATAAAAACATTTGTTTCCGTCATCCAGCAGCAACGGAATTGAAAAAATACTGTACCGGTTTGTACGCAATTTTCAGTCGTACTTGATAAAGAAGCAAAATAGCACCCGCAGAAGAGTTTTAGTCTTGATAAATCACAGTGGTCAATTATTATATTTGCATAGCTTCATCCCACTATTGGGGGCGTTCTGATAATCAGCAAATATTCAGCAAACTTATGAAAACAGACACGCTAAATGGATTCATCTCCTTATTTTGTATACTTAAGAAACGTAATCCTCTGCGCACAAGCTTAGTAAATCTGAGTCGCATGCACTATAAACTTTGTACCTGTTTCGGTACACAAAAAGCTTTAGTAGATCAGGCCCTAAGTCTTTTAGATCTTTTTTCTTATATTTTTATTTATTCATGCAGCGGCCCGCAAATGCCCCCAGGACCACACTTTCGACACCCTCAATCTACAGGGAAGAATATTTACAAAGTAAATAAACAATATTACAAACTGTTTTGTGAAAAATTTAGAGAAAATTAAGTGTCAAGTGTTTCAGAGGCACCTAATCCAAGCCATTACTTTTAGATGTCCACTACTTAAAGGGAAACTGCACTCTTTACTAATGTTGCCTTTTTTTTTACAAACATTTTGAGGGACAAGAACATGTCTTTTTTTCAGGATTTTAAAGATACTAAAAACGCTTGGAAGATGCAGCTAATGGGAGTCACCGTTATAGCCTTCAATGCCCTCTAAAACAACTTTCAAACTGTACATCAACGTTTTGTATACACAGTGCAAGTCTATATATAATGTAGTAACAGACATGTTCATAACAATATGTAATATGTACAATAATTACCTTAATTTGGTCATTTTAAGCAATACCGGGACTTCTTTCCCCAGCGCATTTATTTCCGTTTTCATAGCAGCGCAATTCCGACCTCTGGCAACAAAAGTAGTTTTCCTAATAACGGCAGGCACGTTAACAAACAACAAAGATGACTATTTTTTGACAAATGTGGATTCAGAATCCTATCTTTTTGAAGTTGAATATACAGAGGATGAATTATTGCTTCTAGAAACCAGCACGAAGAAGGGGTGAGACGTAGGAGCAGATGAAAGCCGAGAAAGAAAGTGATTTGGAGCTGCAAAGTATAAAACTTGAAGCCAAGCTATTTTGAAGAATGGAGTGCTTGCCCAAATAAAGTAAGAAAAATGTCCCTGGCCAGCGAGACATAACGCACCACTGTCCATTGAGAGAATCAAACATTATTTATCATGATACAAGCAATACGTTGTGCAAGTTATTACAACTACAGTACATATGCTGTCTGGCTTGCTGTGTACAAACAAAACATGAAATGTGTGCTAATACTTTACAGATACTGTAATATGACCGTTATGTTTTTTAGTACAGATTGGTGTACAATCGCCTTGTGCTGTGCATTACAAACCCAAACACGTTTCGGGCTGGCGGAGTAGTTAGCTTATCTATAAATACCCCTATCCCAAACACCTCCTTTAAGGTTTTATACACATGCTGTAAGTATATAGGTAATGTAGTAACGGAGTCATTCATATTAACATTTAATATTTACATATTTTAAACATTTTAAGCATACGCGCCAAATTAATTTAAAAAACACATCACAACGTTTGCTTTTTTTCCCCCACTACATCACTGATGACCACCCACTGCAGACTTCATGAGAGCCAACAAACATGGTAAAACATCACTTACTGGACAAGGTTTGCTGTCATTAAGATGCGGACAGATAAAATGTTGTTATTGTCCCGTTTAGATGAACAATGATTCAGAATCCTCGCGAAGAAAATGGGGGTGAAACCAACTGTCTTTTTGTGTCGTTCTCGCCATTTCCTGGTCTAAATTTGCTGTCAAAGTTTACCAATATGTCGAATTACATCCTCAACCTTCTACTATCCAGTTATGATCTCCAATAAACTTCCTTCCATGAGCAGGGAAGGGAGGAAACAGCTGATTACTCAATGATGTAAACATAGGCACACACTTTAGTGATCACGGCGTCGCTATAAATAATTAGTCTTCATTGGCACTTACAATAACAATATCAATCAGCACTTACAACCATATCACTAATACTTGGTTAATATACAAGTCACAAAGTGTAAATAAAGTATTGTTGGCACGTTTTGGATGTTTTTTATTGTTTTTTATGGGTGGACTGGAGGACCTCCCATTGACTCTGTTGTAAGCAGATTTATTTACGTTTTTTAAAAGTTACAATGCATTAAAAAAATACATCTGACGTTATGTATTTCATAATGATTGTGAACAATAGGCAAAATTACTAAAAAAGTGCAGTTCCCCTTATAGTTGAAGTGTCGATCAATCATGTGCAGCATAGGCCTAATGGGGTTGTGCAGTGAAATTAGCTCACTCCAAGAAGTCATATTCAACGCCTGGTGTGTCAACTAATGTCTGTAATACCCAAAAATCACTATGTAGTCATTATGTTTACAGTTGCAGATGAAGCTAAATGAGAAAAATTAAAAGGTAATTTTTTACAAAGTCCTGCACCGACGAGTCAAAGGTATTTGGGTCAGTGCTTGTATTTGTCTGTTTATGACCTGACTTTACAGGACCTGACGTAGCTGAAGAAATATTAGGGATGTAAGGTCCATGTTCCCCAATGGCAGCATGTCTGATTTCATCATTTCCAGCCATGGCTTAAGTCTTCTCCTGTTAGGTTCCCTTTAGCTTCCCCCCCTAACACACATACAAACACTATCTATGCAACTGTATCATCCTTACAAGTAAAATGTTACACCTAAGAATGTTGGTCGTTGGATCCTCAGCAGCACAGACCCAACTGTGACAGACGTGTCTTAAGCTCCATTTAAGGTGGATATGACTCAAAGCACCACCTATCACATTGAAGGGTTCAAGTCCCATATGTCAGGGTTGACACACCCAGCGACTTAGCCTGTTTTCCCTCCAACTGCTTTGCCATTTCTCAGGCTCATTCACAAAGGAATTCATTTTAGTTTTCACAAATGTAGACTTACCCATCTTAAAAGGTTAACCGCTTTTTGAGCCAATATTGAAATAAAACATGTCTGGCTTACATTCAGAAATAAATTGGCACAATCAGAGTCACACCTAGGAAGGGTTCACATGCTGAGTGTGTTGCTTAATAGATGGCAGTTTGTGAGTCTGGGAAAATGCAGGAAAAAAGTCCACAAACAAGACATTAGTCCTTGTTTTACAGCATTGTCTCTATGCTGTCGTTCATACTGGAAGCACATAATTTTGAGTGATATCATTAAATCAATACAGCAAATGATGGGAAATTGTGTGCATTGCACTAAAAGGCATCTTAAAAACTAACAATACAAGTCATTTTTCATTCCAAGCTTTGAAAAAGAAATGTTGCAGGTACATAAATCAAGATATAGAAGGATACAACAAAGGCCTGTGTTGCATATTCCAGACATGCTGGCAGCAATATCATAGAATTATAAGTCCGCTACAAACCAATTGCCTCCATGATTTAGTGATGTGTCAGTGCGCCCCTGTTCTTCAAAGGTACTGTACGATGTCAGAAAAATACACCAGAACTCAGATATTGTTTGGCACTGTTGTGCTGCTCATCTAAATCCTCCAGCAATGTACTCACATTTTACAATTTCAGCTGATTACTAGCTGGGGTTCTCTAACGCCCGCTGCTCTTATTATTTACTAGTGTGCACTCTAAAATTGTTATGTTACGTTTTTTGTATGGCCATGACCATTTAAGGGTCCAATATTTTGTGTAATCCGTCAGAGAAAATGGACAGACGTCATGTTGTTGTAATGTCCTCAACTTTATCAGCTCTGATCTGTCTGTTCATGTTTTATCAGTAAAAACACAAAAGTGGAAATACTTCACTTTGCTATAAAAAAATAAATAAATGAATGCTGGCTCTTGTGTTGCAATTCTGAAGTGGCAATTCCACAGGATCTTAGTACAAAAGAGGTTATAGATGCTGACTTTCTGGCTTACTTCTGCAACAAATATGGTGGCCATGAAGGTTAAAAAAGCTAACATTTTAGCAAAGCCTTTTATCGAAAAGCTAAACTTGTCGCAGATTTGAGTTTTGAGCAAAAGTCAACATGTAAATTAAATTGCCAGACCCCACTATGTTGGGTTTTGGCTCCACCGCTCCCGACGCAGTGGTTAAATTAAATGATTTTTAAGTTTTTTTTAAAAATACAAAACTTTGAGTGGTACCGTAAATTAGGTGTTGTGAGATAAGAACTGTCTCTCAGCTGATTATTATGCTTTAACTTACAGGCATCCCTGCCTTAAGTTGGCGTAGCAAATGTCACAGTGAACCCCGTAAGATCCGCCCAAAACAACTGGTCTTATTCGTTAGCATTAGCTTATAGCTCCAGATTGACATAACTTTGTTTTCCAAGCATGGGAAGGAATAAAGTGAGTGTGAGGGCCGGTACTGAGAATAAGAAGTGGATTATAGTAATTAAAGAAAGAAATCATTAAAAACATAGTGGCCAATGTGGTGAAGCCATTGGAGCATATCACTGCTAGTCTGCAACATACTGACATCCGTCTGTGAAAGTATTGAGAAGCTGCTGATGATGTGTTTGACAGAGAAGCAGGTGGAAGGAGATATCATAGAATCCGACTTTCCAAGGTAAATGTTGTACACTATTATTATATTATGTTGTAAAATATTGTAGTTAATAGTAGTACATTCTATTGAGTTATTTTTATACAATATTTATTATCTAAAAGTTGGATTTTATTTTTTAAAGGTATGTTACATGTTAAAATGATGCTGTTTTGGAGTAGGGGCAGGCACCAATGGATTTCAATTATTTTTAAGGGAGATGTTGATTTGAGGTACAAGTTTTTGAGTTAAGAGCTCAGTCGCAGAACTAATTAAGCTTATAAATTGAAGTACAATGGCCTCCACTATTTTGTGAACATTAAATAGATTTTCTTAGGAATATTGAATTAGTGTATTGCGGAGAAGTACATTTATTTTAATTGTAAACTACTGCTGTCAAGCTTTCAACTGATTTGTATTCGTCCTATAACAGTTTTGATACAAACCCGTGTCGTCAAGTTATCATTTTTAATCAGATTGTTATTTTTTATTGAATTGATCACACTTTTGAATCATGATTATTTACAGTAACTTACTTACTTGTAAAATTTAAATACATTTTTAAAAATACCTCAATATTTTTAAATAAATGCAATTTTATATTCAGAACGTCACACACAAACTTTTTTTTTAAACGTTTTACTAAATATACATAATTGATAACACTTAAATATTAAGTCTCATCTGTTTGTACAGTATTTTGAAGCGAAACATATCACATAGCACACAAGTCAGAGTCTCTTTACTCAAATTTGCACTGATGTATGCAGTGACCTGGTCCCTGACCGTATAACAACCCACACCCCCTTTCAGGTAACCAGCTCCAGTTAAAGCAGGAGCATGTGGGGTCAAAATATAACGGGTTATTCATTTGCATTGACAGATGATTAATGTGATATTGCGTTGAATTTTTAAATGTGACGGCCCCAATAAAAACATTTCATTCTATTCTAAAATGAAAGATATTAAAAGAACATTAAGGTTTATTTCCTTGACTTATTCCTCTATTATGGTGTTGGCCTGGTAGTATCAATAATGTCACAGTAGCATAAGATTTCTCTTGTTGAGGTAAATAAAACAATACTCACGGTGCAGAGTGATAGAAATGTTGATAGTGCGAATGTCGGTGACTGCCTTGAGGTCAGGAATACTGGCACATTTCAGCTGCGTGGTTGCGGGTGTTTCACCCACATTGATCCAGCAGACGGTCTCCTCAGCATAGATGAAGTCCATTGCTATGGTCTGCTTGGTGCTAATGGAAGGCAGTCTGGACGTGGAGCTGGTCAGGGAGGTACAACGGATGTCGTGGAGGTTTGCAATCAGCAACATGGGAAGACGATCTACTGGCTCTGTCGATGGTAAGAAGAAGGGACAATACAGCAAATGTTGGACATAGAGAAAGGAATTGCTGTTTTTGGGCTCTTACCATTTTTGGCTTTGCAGGAACGATTGTCTGGCTGCAGCAGATAGCCCTCCACACAGCTGCAGGTGTAGGAGCCCTCAGCGTTCTTACATGTCTGACTACATGTCCCATACACATTACACTCATTGAAATCTACCAGGAGAGAGATATGACGGTACATTCATGAAAAACACAGTGCTTACATGTGTTTGGCATGAATCCAAACTGTCTGCTTACCTTTGCATGTTTTTCTGTCTGCAGCCACTTCGAAGCCATTGCCACAGTAGCACTTGGGTCCTTCGTGAGTCACAGCACATTGAAACTGGCACCCATGTGACGCGCAGGCCGGTGCGCTCTCTACAACATAACACATAAAGGACATTAAACAATGTAATATTTAACATTAAGGGCAGAATATCCTAAATGCCTTTTAGGTAATTGCTTTATTTATTTAGAAAGTTATTAATCCCAGCCACATCATCATATCCTGTCAAATCTCCTCTGGGGGATTATATTGAAATGTCGATGTGAGATGTGTATGCTAATTCAAGGATTAAGGTGAATTGAATGTGCATGTTAACTCGAGGACGCACAATGAAAGAGGCTTGTTTTCTATGGGGGAAGCTTGAGTAACGTAAGGGTGTCCACGATACTTTGAGGCGATTGATGCTCATTATAAATTAAAATTTAAAAAAACAAATGAAAATGAAAATCACAACAAATGAAAATCCACCCTAAATGTTTAGAAAAACAGCACAGAAAGCCAGAGATTAACTGGTGGAGGAAATTGGAGAATGTGAAGTTGGTGAAGGATGGACAATATTCATGGGGTTGGGGGGGCTGGAGCCTATCTCGGGTACAATCGGGTGGAAGGCAGGGTAGACCCTGGACAAGTTGTCACCTCATTGCATGGCCCCAAACACAATCCAGATACTAAAATATATGGACCTGAGATTTCACATAAATTTATGCTGGAGTGAAAGTGCAAAATTTAAATGTTTCAGAAAGTCAGTTCATACAAATATGTTGTCTTTCAGCATGACGGACAGAGAAGCAAAAAATAACACTACCACGCATGTTAATATTAGCAGCAGGAATAGTTGAAATAAATAAATAAATAAATAAATAAATGGGTTGTACTTATATAGCGCTTTTCTACCTTCAAAGTACTCAAAGCGCTTTGACACTTCTTCCACATTTACCCATTCACACACACATTCACACACTGATGGAGGGAGCTGCCATGCAAGGCGCTAATCAGCACCCATCAGGAGCAAGGGTGAAGTGTCTTGCTCAGGACACAACGGACGTGACGAGGTTGGTACTAGGTGGGGATTGAACCAGGGACCCTCGGGTTGCGCACGGCCACTATCCCACTGCGCCACGCCGTCCACGATGGTCATCATAATCACAATGTTGGAACTTAAAGGTGTGTAAAATGCTGTTTTTGTTTCTGCATCACCAAATGAAAAGACCGACAAATTAAATGTTTGTCTTTGGATGATTCACACCTTGCAACACATCAAACTTTGGCAATAATTAATTTACCCACATGCCCAAACAAACAAGCCAGCAAATCTATACATGCATAATTAGCATAATTAAATGCACTCCCATGTGAAAGCGGATACAGCTCCTAATAGCCATACTAGTACAGTTGAGAAGGATTAGGCCAAGTAAGGCTCTTTCGTTATGTAAAGCCAGTAGCACACTGAGCCACAATGGCCCTTTTGTTGCGACCCCACTGAAAAGAAGAGTCCCCCGGCAAAATGTGTGGCCCATATCGAATCCATTCACCGGGTCTCACACTGTGAAAGACCGCTGGCAAGTAGAGGGCTAAAGCACCTCAAAAGAGGCTGCCATTTGTGTTCCATTTTGCACCTGTGTATGTCACAGTATGAACACTGCTGGATTCCATCAGAGGTGACAGTATTATTTGAAATTACATTGTTGAAACCAAACAAAACAAAAACAAGGGAAATAATAATTAGATCTGTATTGCTCTGAATCAGATTGTAAACTTAACTGAAGAGAAGTGTTTCCCCTTTTAATCAAAAGGTATAATTTTTGCTAGACTTTTTCTTATATTAAGCCACTCAAAAGAGATGAGCACTGGCATCCAGTTTTAACAGCATAGCAATTTTAAAAGGCCAATCAATATGTAACATTTATTAAAGGGGACCCATGATGATTTTAATCTACATTTAACACTTCCTTTCACCTACTCAAAAAGTTTCATATTTTATCTTCTGAGAATGTTCACTGTTAAATATATACCTTGAAGACAGACATCACCGCTATATATTTTTAAAGCAACAGTTGAAAATAAATTTCATAAACAATTTATAGATTACCCGGTCACAACGTTAGGGACAACTGCCCACTGGGATCAATACATGCCTAACATCAGTGACAGTGTGCGGATGCCACAATTAGATAAAAATAATACTTTATTCTACAATTTTATAAACCAAGTTGTATTGTTGCAATGTCGCTGTCTTTTTCGTTGAAGTTTAGTGGCTAATCCAACTTGTACTTACTGGACCATGTTGACGAAAGAGTCCAGTGTAAAAATGTTGTGGACAAATAAACACGGAAATATTTAATATATGTGTATGTATATGTAATGTAATAACGAGAAGAAAGAACACTGGGTGTTTCACGCTTTGGCTCAAGAGAGCAGAGCAGAAAGGAAGAGCCTGGCAGAAAGCCTGTACTATAAAAAACCCACATTGTTACATCCGTCAATATGTGATATCACAAATGGCACGTTAAAAAAAAACAGGATTTGAAGGCATTAAGAACTGCGTTCAACATCACACCCAAATGCATGAACTTGATGATTTGATGTTTTTACATTGTTTAACACAACTATCCAACACTGTAAAATTTACAAGGCAGAAAAGAGAAAAATCCTCAGTATAAAGGCAAATCAGGAAAATTCTATTGGTCAAACCACGTCTAGTTTTTACCAATGAATGTGAAATGAGAATGACTGGAGGCAGGAGAAGGAAAAGAAAAAAGTGTGGCCTAGACCCTGGGTTCTTAACTTTTTGACCTCGGAGCCTTCCTTTTCTACTACAGCGGAACCCGGGGCCACTCAAATACATCAGATACATACATTCATCACAATAAATATCATCAAGGCTTAGGTCAGGCTGGTTTCAAAATTAAATACTATTCAAATATCCTGCAGAAGAAATGGAACATAAAAACTAATGAAAAATAAATTCACATACAATTACGCAGTGCTAAAATTAGTTGGTTCTAATTAAATTCATAATAAATAACAATATATATGTTTCTTAAAAAAACTTTCAATAAACTTTAAGTACAAATGAAAATACAGCTTTACTACTTTAGTCGTATGTTTTGTGCTTGAACTTCTGTATGACTTTAGCTCCAGACTTACACTGTCTGTTTGATATTTTCCTTACTGTTACTGTATTACAAATGAGTACCGCTGCGGAACTTTTTTTGGGGGGCGGGCCACTTACGGCCCAACAATGGGCCCTGGCCCTTTGGTTGAGAAACACTAGCTTAGAGGGCATGAAAATAGTAGGTGGGTTAGGACATTCCTCCTTCTAGCAAACAGCAGCAGCAGATGTTTCACCAGAAGTTAATGGACAAAGCAAACCAATATACACAAAAACAAAGAGGAGGCCTTAAATCCTAAAGCAATACTATTGATCCTGTTACTGTAAGGATGGCAAACCTCAATTTCAATAATTAGAAGCACTGCAAGTGTGAAAGTGCTGAAGTCGACTGACATTTTCCAGTTTCCTTTCATTTGTGTTCATCGCAAAGAAATCTCATCTACGAAAAAAAAGAACGTTTGACATGTGTTTAATTGTTTTTCTGGACTGTACTTGTCAAAAGTCCAATTAAAAAAAAAATACAAAAATTTAAAAAAGAAACCTCATCTACGGCTGCGCAATATAGACCACATATAGGATATAAATGATACAAACTTGACCAATGGTTGAGCTTTTAATACTACCATTTTGTAGTGATAATGACTATTGATAGCACATTGTAGTTGTGTCCCGCAAATCTGATGGGGACAAGCGAACAAAAATGCAGCATCCTTGCTAGCAAGCTA
This sequence comes from Nerophis ophidion, assembly GCF_033978795.1. Taxonomy (NCBI): domain Eukaryota; kingdom Metazoa; phylum Chordata; class Actinopteri; order Syngnathiformes; family Syngnathidae; genus Nerophis; species Nerophis ophidion. Next base: position 30,450,891 of record NC_084616.1, on the reverse strand, counting down.
TTGGCTAATGTCTCTCCACAGTGCAACTTCCAAATTATTAATCTTTGCCTCCATGGCTGCAAATGAACTGTGTTTCTTAAACGTACAATTATCACAGGAAAACTAGAGGACAAGGGATAGCTGAACATGATATACCACCCACTGGAGTATACAAAAATGCATACCTCAGCACTCTGCTTGAGCTCTTGAATGTTAATAGGGATGGGCGGATCAGTTAAGATATCAAGTATAATATATTGTTGATATTACAGTGATACATCAATATTTTTTATTATGACAAAATGTTTTTTTTTGTTATTGTTATTGTTTACAAATTCAGGGAATAAGAACAAATTGTAGTTTTTGCTTTTTTTTTGTTATTTTGCACTATTGACTCGATATATATATATATATGTATATAGAACCTGCTCTGTGGCCTTGTGGTTAGAGTGTCCGCCCTGAGATCGATGTATCGTGAGTTCAAACCCCGGCCGAAGTCATACCAAAGACTATAAAAATGGGACGCATTACCGCCCTGCTTGCCACTCAGCAACAAGGGTTGGAATTAGGGGTTACTGTAAATCACCAAAATCATTCCGGGGCGCGGCCACCGCTCCTGCTCACCGCTCCCCTCACCTACCAGGCGGTGAACAAGCGGATGGGTCGAATGCAAAGGACAAATTTCACCACACCTAGTGTTTGTGTGTGACAATCATTGGTACTTTAACTTTTAACTTTATTATGCATTTTGTATGTAATAAAAGGGAATAAGGAAAAACATTAAATATTAATTAATATTGCTACACTGTTTTTTTCTGATTACAGTTGTAATCAAAAATGTACCCATTTAATGATCCTGAAAATTTTAGGTACCGGTATGAACACTGGTATGAAAAACACTTCTACTGTAACTATGTGGTATTGGTTGGATATACAAATTTCTCGTCTCGCCCAAAACTAATGTTAAGTATGCAAAGAACAAAAGAACAGAAGTACAAGCGCCTATTACATTTTAACAGACGAGTAAAGAAACCAGTTTTTAACAGTAAATTAGTAACTACAAAAACTATATTTGTAAGAAAATTATACAACCGAAAAGTATGCAATAAGTTCAAGGCAGAAATTTTACGACAGCCATGGCTCTCATTGCCCCTCGTTTTGGCTGTCTGCAACTCAAAAATTGTGATGCGCCACAGCCACATTGGCAGTGATACCCTGACAGATGCAGCTCGTTTCCTCAGTGCGATCATTGTCATTGCGGCTTCTTTGACCAGTGGTGGGTTTAATTCTGCCTCGTATGAACCGCCGGAGTCCCACACGCAGCACAGTGCTATAGAATATAATACAATGTATTGTAGCTTACAGAAGAGGTCACACAAACTTTTAAAGCAAATCTTTACCGTGCACACACTTTTGTCTCTGTGCTTCCCCAGACACACAACACTTCCTCATTCTCTGCCAATCCACTTTCAGGCACAGACAGTGTTGATTGCGATCATGAAAAAAACCAATCATCTCATCAAATCACATGGGGTCCTTGTCCTGTTGGAACACCCAACTGCGCCCAAGACCCATCCTTCGGGCTGATGATTTTAGGTTGTCCTGAAGAATTTGGAGGTAATTTTCCTTTTTTATTGTCCCATTTAAAGCACAAGTTCCAATCGCAGGCCAAGAGAATATTACTACCACCACTATGCTTGACGGTAGGATGGTGTTCTAGGGATTAAAAGCCTTACCTTTTCTACTCCAAAAATATTGCCGGGTATTGTGGCCAAACAGCTCACTTTTTTTTCATCTGAAATCAGATGGACAAAGATAAGACCTTCTGGAGGAAAGTTCTGTGGTCAGATGAAACAAAAATTGAGCTGTTTGGCCACAATACCCGGCAATATGTTTGGAGTAGAAAAGGTGAGGCCTTTAATCCCCAGAGAACCATTCCTACCGTCAACAATGTGTGCGTGTTTTGCAGATTTTTCAAACCCACTCGACCACACTAGTTTAATGTTTAGGAAAACCCTAATGGCCGTGCACTAAATAAGAAAAAGCCCCAATATACTGTATTATTGTCATTGTGGGCAAAAAAACGAAATTAAGAAATACAAAATTCTGTGAAATAAACAGCTTAATTTAATTGAAAGTAATGCATATAAAAATGTGATCAACTTTAACCTTTACACTACATTATTTATGACTGTGGACTTAAAATTAGTTGGCCCTTATGTCCTCAAAAAGGTTAATGACACCAGAAGCCATGTGCCTTGCCCCTAAATGCCAAAATTCCAGGCCTGAATATGTTACCGTATACGTCAACAGCTAAATTAAGAGTCTTTGTAACCTGTTTTAAAATGGTTATATTATCATTTACATGCCAAATAATACATCCATCATTACCAAAAGGGACAAGCAGTAGAAAATGGATGGATGGATATCGCAAGAGGCTGCAAAATATATTGTAAGATACATTTCAAGCCTTATCATCTATCCCTAATGAGCTGTATGTGTTCCTGCTTTAGCATATCAACATAATGCCATACTGACTTAAAGCATGTCATTTGAGGAACTAAACCCTCTAACAGAGAAATTCCCTTTAGGCGTTCCCAAGACGATGATACAGATGTGAGGCCACGGTCACCTTGAACTTTCACCATCAAAATCATTTGTGCCAAGTTAGCGTAAATTCCCTTCCTCTGGCGTTCCTAAGATAACTCCTCTGCAAGAGTGGAATCAGGTGAAAACGAGGCTGCGACGAGGAAGAAAGCTAAAATATCAGGCATGTTTGATGTTTGACAAGTACAGAACATGTTTGAGACATGTTCCGAGCTATACAAGACTGCTGAGATGTATATTAGCAACATTTGTCTCCTAATGGGGGGTTTCCTCTGTTTGACGCCTCTGCCAGAAAGAGGACAGCATGGAAAGAAAGATGACTAACTGCATTATTTATATCAACCAAAGAGAGAGAAATTAGGTACATGATGCGCAAATCACTAAATGAGAATGAATGCAAATATAAACATTATTAGTGGGGCTATCAAAGTTCACGTTTTAATTCATGTGATTAATCACCAAAAATATTCGCTATAATCACGTACAGGAGGGAAGGAATTCATATGGCCCCATTTCTTGGTGGTTCTAGCGTGAGAGGAAGGTAGGGGGTTAATCATTTTGCAAGGCAGTCTGCTTAAAATGATGGAAAGCACCACTCTACATAGCAACTGACGCTGTGGTCTAAGTTGGAATTGCTACAAAACACATTTTAAGATAGTCAACACTCTACTGCAGTCTGGTGTTTAAAATGGATAGTGCAGCTTTCATAATTGGTCATGTTTTATGTGTCAGGTAAACCTCGACGAATAAGGCCATATGACTCCCCTTCCTACTGCATGAACGCAGAGTAATCGCGCAATTTATTTTGACTGTACATGCTGTTACCTGAAAGGCGGCGCAAGTTGCAATACAGTCAGTGATCAGGTCAATGCACACGTCAGTGCAAAGAGGAATGAGGAGACTGCGGCTGGTGTGCTCAGTGGCAAACTTTACTTCAGAATACACCCCAACTGTACTTTAGATAATACTGTTAGCATTCTGACGCATATTCTGGTAAAATAAATTCCTGTATGACATTTTGACAGTAAAATTGCATTAGTGTCAAAATACATGTGGCCTTTTTTAAAGTTGATTTAAAACTACACACGCAAGTAATTAACTGCGGATCATCAAAATGCAAAAGTTTAATTAATCTGATTAGGAATTTTAATTGTTCGACAACTCTAATTAATAGAGAAACACAGAGGCAGCCACGGACAGTAACAATTCTGGCATTTACAATAAGAATGTTTGTTATGAGGGATAGCAATATTATATATTCCGAAGAAAAATTTAAATACAAATGAATTACCGTATTTCCTTGAATTGCCGCAGGGCATATAGTATGCGCCTGCCTTGAATTACTGCCGGGTCAAATTCGCTTCGCAAAATATCTGGCGCATGTTTAGTGTTACCGCCTGGTCAAACTTGTGACGTCACGAGTGACACTTCCCCTGTCATCATTTTCAAAATGGAGGAGGCTGATTTCAATACTGGTAATTTGAAATCGCATAAAAGGAAGAAGATTAAGAGCTATTCAGTAGGATTTAAGGTCCAAGCTTACATCACACTCAAATTTTTACTGCATGCCTTTGGTAAGTGCCGGAGTGAGAAGAGGCTTTAAAATAATTAGCGCATGCTTACTTTTACCGCATGCCTTTGGTAAGCGCAGGAGTGAGAAGAGGTTTTAAATTAATTAGCACCCCGGCGGCAATTCAAGGAAAACGGTAATTCCCTTTCTAGTCCAGAGTATGTAACTAAAGTAGTTATGTAAACATGCTTTTCAACTGTGTGACATTGGAAAGATGGTTATTCCCAGGACATTCCTACCTTTGTACCTTAACTGTCTGAAAACGAGTCTGCACATGTCCGCCGTACTCTACCTGCAGAAAACTGATGTCTTCCTGCAGCAACACTTCTGACTGTACAATACTTTTTAAAGCAGTGCTTGCTTTGGCTGCGGGACACACCATTGATCCTAAATGACAAGCAGCGACCCAAATTGGTCATCACAACACACAGACGGAAATATTTTAGGAATTTATTTTTAAATGACTTTGATGATTATAGTTTACAGCTAATAAACACAAATTCAGTATCTTGTAAAATTTTGAAAATGGAGAAGAAGTTCAATATTCGAAACTAGTGGTTCATACTTTTTTCCATACAAATTAACCAAGTAAGCACACCAAACAAACGACGTGTAATTGGGAATCTGTTCCGATCATTAACTTAAAGAGCTGGTTAAATGACTCGACTGTGTTGCGTATGCATCATTCCATGAAATCGAGTGCCGAAACAAGGAATCTCTCTTTAAAATAAGCCCCCTTGGATCCAAAGAAACCATCACTTTGACAAAGAATTTTGAGGAACTCTATTGAATTCAAGAAGGATCTCGTAGCAAAGTACAAAAGTACCTATTCACTCGCCCCCACTCTCTGCTCACCTTCTTCGCCAACAAGAGTTTTCACGAAAAGTAAAATTATTATTAAATGTTCATTTTCTGTCGAGTTCATCATGTACATGTTTTATTGCATTTCTATTCGTCATTAAAAGCTGCAATTATTTTCGATAAAGAATGTTACGTGTCTTACAGTTTTCAGTGTCTGGACCAGATTTATTGGATTTGGATTATTTCTTACGGGAAAAATTGCTTTGGTTTTCTTACGATTTGGTCTTCATCTGCCTTTTTGGAACAGAAACCAAAGTACTACCGCACTCTATTGTCTCGTAAAACGTCCTCCCAGAATAGCATAATTGTTAATAGCCACAAAGAAGGGACTAACTGATGTACATTATTTTCAATTTTTAGGTAATTCTAGTCATTATAAAGCGTAAAATACGACAGCGGAGACCCAGGATTGTTGAACGACTGAAGTTCTACATAAAACAGGAATGGGAAAGAATTCTATTTTCAAAGCTTCAACAATTAGTTTCCTCAGTTCCCAAACGTTTATTGAGTGTTGTTAAAAAGAAAAGGTGATGTAACACAGTGGTGAACATGCCCTTCCCAACTACTTTGGCACGTGTTGCAGCCATGAAATTCTAAGTAAATTATTTGCAAAAAATAAATTAAGTTTATGAGTTTGAACATCAAATATCTTGTCTTTGTAGTGCATTCAATTGAACATGGGTTAAAAAGGATTTGCAAATCATTGTATTTTGTTTATATTTACATCTAACACAATCTTCGATCAAACATGGCAGATATGTTTGTTAGAAGTTACCGCAGTAGTAAACAGTAGGGAAGCAAAAATGCTTGGTATAATGCTGCACGGAACAATCCACCTTTATTGATCGTGATTCTGCGTGTGTATGTTTGTGTACGTTTATGTATGTATGTGTCGGTGTGTGCACAACCGTCTCTTCCACCGTCGCGAAAGTGAGCCCTGTCACGACGTAATTAATGTTCAATCTGCTTTGTGCCTCTTCCCCTTGCACAACTGGAAGTGCGGTCCAAAAAAAGAAAGAAAATATGACTAACACTAGCATAGAAGTTGAAACACAACATTTAAAAAGAGCAGCGGCTGTACTTACACTATCTGCTGCAGCTGATCGGAGGTCGATTGATCGGCACATTCCTAGTTTCTATACTTTTGTCCATTTGTAGGGCTGCAGCTATCAATTATTTTAGTAATCGAGTAATCTGTGATTAGTTTGTTTGTAAATCAGGTAATCAGATAAAGGGAAAATAGTTAAAATAATGATTTTTCTGTTTACCATAACCTCTCTTTTTTAATGACTACACGATTAAATTAAAATTACACTTTTAATGTGTGTACATTCATACAAAAATAAAATAATAAAATAAAAACCTTTGCTGTTCACCGCCACACACATCAATGCAACCACAGACCACTGCTGTATTGCAGTGGCTGTGCAAAAACTACAGTATGTCTGAACATTTACACTACATGCGGTTCAAATTTTATAAATGTCTATTGTCAATCAATCAATAAAAGTTTACTTATATAGCCTCTAATCGCAAATGTCTCGAAGGGCTGAGCTAACCACGACGACATCTCACATTTGTGCAAGAAAAAAAATAAACCCAATGTGAACAACGTTACCGTAGTTACACTCATCGTGGATATATCAAAGCTTTTATTGTATTATCTAATCGTGGCAGCCCTATCCACCTGTGTAATTTACAGCACATTTACTGGAAATAGTTTGCAGCACCACCACAATCAAAAGAGGGCAAAGGCATCAAGTGCAAACTTTGTGTATTAAGGGCAGTGTCTTGAGTAATGAGCAAATAGTGACTATCATGGCCTCAAACGGTGGCAGCAAACTGCCCCAGACATCTACATTTAGACTTTAAACACAAACACACACAAACACACACACACAAAATAACATTCCCAAACATTAGATGTAGCTCTTCTTCCATTACGAGCTAGGAAGCGCTGTGCTGTCCCCACTACAGTGATGGCCAAAGCCTGGCAGTAAAATACATAACAGGTCTTGTCATTCAAGAGAAGCCTAACTGCAGCCAGTAAACCCATTTAGGTCACGACCCGCTCATGAATAAAGATGAAAATGTGGCCTTTCCAAAGGCTGCGTCAAGTCGCCTATGACCGAGACGCATTCCATACTTACTAAGACATGAAGGACAATGACATCCTACTGCATGCATAAACAATTACACTACAACAATAAATCTTCCCTTTGAGACAGCAAGAAAAAAGGAGAACACTTTCAAGAGTAGTGCCATGACCCCATTTTACTCTTTTGCCATAAATCAGTCACTTCTGAGGAAAGCAGGACCAGGACCTTTCCCCCTGGGAGAGGCCCCATCAGCCACAAAATACCATTGAGTGCACAAAAGCAGGCCCTGCAAATCAATGGCCGTGTGACAAAACACCATCACAATCAGCCATTCATTTAAAAGACCTGAAAACATATTGTACTTTTACAAAAAGGCAACCTAACATCAGAGGTCTATTTATTCATCATAGAGATTCATCACTTGGTTATGGATTGACAGGATCAATCTGACCATACAGACATATGACCTAGAATGGCCTCCTTATTGATTCATGCTGGTTTTATATTAACTGATTAGCACAAGTAAAACATTTTCCAACAGCATTCAATTGCTAACAAATTTAAGATGCAGTATTGCACTGGTGTCAACTCATTTTCATTGAGGGCGACATGGCAGTTATGGTTGCCCTCCAAGGTATATCATTATATGTATATTTGTATGTGCACTCGAAAAAAAAATCTATAGCTTTTATAGTAAAAACAACTGACAGCTCAGTTGCCAAAATGTTACCGCAAAATGAAAAACATTTTCTACAGCATACATCCATCCATTTTCTACCGCTTGTCCCTTTTGGGGTCTCTGGAGCCTATCTCAGCAGCACTTTGGTGGTAGGCGGGGAACACCCTAGACAAGTCGGAACCTCATCGAAGTTTCTACAGCATATAAATGGAAAATGGAAAAACAGCACCACAATTTTTACTGTAAAATTTGTGGTTGTAAATCTACATTGTATTATTGTCAATAAAAACAAATCATACCACAGTTTTCTTTTCATTTACGGTAAAATTTGTCAACTGAGTTTTTTACCATAAAAATCAATTTTACAGTGCACAATTTGATGGATAGCTTTGTTATTTATTCTTAATTAAAAATCACAAGTCAATCTGATATTTGAGTGCCTTTTTGGATTTAAACAATTTTTTGGGGAATGTTAAAATTCATTTAAAAGATTAAATTTGTTGGAGTACATTTTTATTTTGTGAAAATGGAAACTTAAATACATTTTAGTAAGAAAAGATGCAGAATAATTCCAAGCTTTCGCAGGCCACAAAAAATGATCTGGGTGGCCAGATCTGGCACCCTGGCCTTGAATTTGACAAGAGTATTGCATTTTACTGAACTATAAATAACTTTAAATACAATGGATTTCGTATTTTCTGCCTTATAAATCTTGTTACAATGTTGGTTACTCATGTCAAACAAGATGAACACGTCAAATTATAAGGCGCGCGCATTTTGGTGTGAGCTTGCAGGCGGTTTTGCATGTCTCGGTTAGCAGGGTTTTGCAGTCTGGCTACGTTGTGACATCAAGGCAAGGTGGCTGTGCTTATTTGGACTGCATTTTTGGGGGAATTTTTCCTATTGTTCACAATCATTATGAAGACATTACAATGGTTGGATTTTTTTTTTTTTTATGCATTCTAAATATTAAATAAGTCCGCTTGCAGCGGAGCCAATGGGAGGTCATCTATTCCGCCCATCCAATAAAAAACATTCAAAAAGCACAAACAATACTCCATTTAAATTTTGTAACTTGAATATTAACCAAGTATTAGTGATAGTTATTTTCAGACAAACTATTTACAGCGGCAGCGTGATCACTACCCTATGTCCCTATGTTTACATCATCGAGTGGTCTGCTGTTTCCTCGCTTCCCTGCTCCTTGTAAGTTTGTTACAGATGATAAATCATGCCTCACACCTGGAAAGTAGATGGCCAAGCAAGTACTCCGACAAGTTGGTACACTTTGGCAGCCATTTAAGACCCGGAACTAGCAAGAACGACACGAAAAGACACTTGGTCCTCCTCTGCACACCTACCCCGTTTCTTTATGAGGACTATAAGTAATTCTTAATGTAAACAAGAATATGTGAACATCCTAGCAGTCGGCATCCCAATGACAGCAGACATTGTACAGTAAGTGATATTTTATTATGCTTGAAGTCTAAAGAGAGTAATAATCAGTGAGGAATAAAAAAACAAAAACATGATGCGTTTTTTTAAATAATGCGCTGCGTATGCTAAAAATTATCAAAATAGGTAATCATTAAATGTTATTAGAAATGTGCCCGTTACTACAATACATATATACTTGCATCATGTATATACAACCTTAATGGAAGTGTTTGGATGTTTTTAAGGGCTTTTATGGCAGAATTGAGCGGCTACACATAGGCTCCATTGTAAGAAGACTTTTGATCCCATTTATTTAATATTTAGAATGCATTAAAAAAATTACATCCATCTTAATGTCTTTCATAATGATTGTGAATGATAGCAAAATTCCAAAAATAGCACTGTTCCCCTTAAGTCAAACTTTCAGCCAGAGCTCTCAGAGAACCTCCCCTGTGCTTCGGGCTATGAGAAAAAACAAGATAAGGTAGGATAAAGTATTATTTTCATCTAATCTTGGCATTTGGATAATAAGACCAACGTGCAACATGCAGTGACATAAATGCTGCTAAAAGCAGCTGTTTTTTATGCAGAGTTTGAATCGATCAGCAAGTGTGATGGTGTATCTAATGTTGTGACCTGGTGAATTGATATGTTTAGGAAGTTTATTTTCAACAGTGTATGGAAAAAAAACAGCGGTGACAATTTTTAAGACGTATATCGATACAGTGTACATTTTCAAAAGATTAATTATGATACTTTTCCAGGTGGTGGGGCGTGGTTTCATACGCAATCTGGCAACACCTCTAGAAACCAACTTCTTGCAAAAACACTCAGAAAAAAAGAGGACTGTGGAGCAAAAGTTACAAAAAATTACACTAAAGCATGTCCAATACATATTATCAGGACCACAAGGAAGTGTTTTAAACATAGTTTAAAATTGTCATAGGTCTCAATACAGAGCTCTGATCACTGATGGTCCACCACTAACACTCTACATATAAAAAAACATTCCAATGTTGTTCCACGTGAAAACATAAAACAAAATTAGATAAAATTCCTTCCAGTGTTGTCTTTCTGCGCCTACTTTCTGACCACTGGTGTCAACAACTTTGAGCAGAATTATGTGGACAGGGTGAGTGACAAAGTGTGCTTTCAGACATCAGCAACAGCTTGCACAAGCCACCAGTTTATACAAGCAGACACTAGGAAGGTTGTGAAAGACCAGAACTTTCCCTGAAATGGGTTCTGGACACAGTGATCGTGTGTGCGTGTGGGAAAATGGGTGTGTGTTTGCAAAAATGTGACCGTGTGAATGTATGTTTGGGTGCACGTGGGGGTGCAGGCAATGGTAATATAGGTTGTGTTGACCACTGCCTTACTGAGGACTTCTGTGTGAGACATGCATGTTGTGATTGGCTGACGGCATCACTAAAGTGTCAGTGATCGCTCATGTGCAAAACAACATCCTTATTTTGAAATAAAACTCCTGCAGCAACATACAATAAAAATCAATATGTTGTTTGCTTTGTTTTATAACAGTGGGTGCAGGATTGCAACCTACATGCAGGCCATCAAAAATGAACCTGACTAAAAAGTAGCCAAGTACAATTGTGGTCGACTTGACAGTATTTTGACCAGAACTATTGTAGATGTCAATATTTGACAGTCTGAAGTTTAAAGTCCCTGAGGTCACACAATTCTCATGTTGCATAAGCGCTCAGCATACTTTACTAGACCTTAGTCAGGCCTACACCAAAGTATCAACTCTAACCATTTGCAGACCTACTCAAAAAGTAGGTGAAAAATGTGACTTCGGAGCAAAAGCATATCCAATACATAATCTTCCCAGCACAAGGAAGTGTGCTAGAAACATCATACGAGCCCTTTGAATTTGTTAAATTTTTTGGGATTAATAATAACTGTACCTAACTTTTTTTACACCAGTATGACTGATAAAATTGACTGTAAATACGGTAAACATTTTTGAATGGTGACATTTTTATTTATATTTCCAATAGTCATTGTACAAATTACTATTCAGTAGTTCTAATACATAACAGTCATAAAAATACTGTAATTAATTTTATTTGTATAGTACTTAAAATATAATACAAGCCACTTTAATACATAAATAACAGTGCATATTAAAAATAAAAATAGACAAATGGAGGGAAAAAGGAAAAATGCATTCGAAGAAGTAGTCTAGTATTTGGAGTGGCATGGCTCAGATGACAGAGCAGCCAAAAACTTCAGGGTTCCTGGTTAAAATCCAGCTTCTGCTGTTTTAGTCACTATTCCTGGCCAAGACACTTCACACACCTTGCTCTGCAGTGCCACCCACACTGGTGTAAATGTAGCTTAAATGTAGATAATAGGTTTTTCAAAGTAAAGCGCTTTGAGTCACTGGAGAAAAAAATGCTTTATAAATATCATTAATTTGACTATTTAAAAGCAGGTTTGAAAATTGGATTCTTTTGAAGGTTTTAGGGTTCTGACAAGTGCTATTGTTTTGAAAACAAAGTAAACCGTACTAAAGCAATAATATTAATTCGAGGGGTCCAAAATCAGCAAAAAAACAAAATTTTTCAATGATGCATCTAAAATGTTTGATATAAGAACTTTGATACAAATAGTTGCAGTCTGTAGTCTCTTGCCACTAACGTCTCTTTTTGTTGGCTTGGCAGACAGATAACAGGCAGTCTCCATTTAAAATCCTTAAAAAGTATTTACTTTAAAATACTGTAAAATTTAACATACATAAATAAATTATGTCAATATGACTTATGAGATACAAAAAAATGTATAGTAACTGAAACAAAATTCGCTAGCTTGATGCTATATTACATTGATTTTGCCATATACAAAACGGTGAATTAATTAGCATTAACGATTTTACACAGCTGCTATTTGTTTTTAGCATGAAAAAAAATTACTTACATCACAAAACTGTAGGGGGAGCCTGAGAGAAAATGAAGAGGGCGTAAAAGAATACTGAAACAAACAAAAGAGATACAGTGCCAAGGTCCCAATATGTTCAAGCTGCCATCCTTTTATTGTCTATAATTAATGGAAGAGGATTTGACAAGATTCTTCTTCAGTTCAATTAATGTTGAACATCCATCATTCTCACAGGGTTTGAAAAATTGTAGCGAAGAACTAGGTTGATTGATAAATTAATGGCTTTTTTCCCTAGAAAGCCGACTTTCATTGTGAGCGTCCAGGCCAAAGCGAGCTAACTCATTAAAGGGCCTAATAGAGGAGATTAGAGGAAAGAGATTATAGCTTTGAATGGGAAGACATGAAGGCAGCATTTTGTTCCAGAACACGAATTGCTTTGTCTTTTTGAGACTTAAGACAGTTTGCCTTATCGATTCAAAATTTTAGGATGTGTTTAAGAAAGTGTATGTATGTATGTATGTATGTATGTATGTACATTACCTCTACAGTGGGGGCCCTCATCCCAGCCATCGGAGCAGTCTGGTACTCCGTCACACAGTTTACTCATAGGGAGGCAGACATCGACATCCAAGCAGCCATGTTCATTGACGGGACACTTGTTCACCTTGTTGTGCAAGCCTGGAAAACATTCACAAACAAACACTTAAGTTTCTCTGCTACTACCACATGGTTTAGTCTACTGTAAATCTAAAATAAAGCCATTTTATTCATAGAGCAACAATCTATAACTACCGGTACTTAATTATGGTTTAGGTTAATTTTCCTGAAGGAACTCTCCTGAAGGAATCAATAAAGTACTATCTATCCATCTATCTATCTATCTATTAGTCTCAGTTTAAAGAACAGGGCAATTCAACTGGCGGCCAAAAAAATGGCACCATGCCGGTTCCTGCAAGTTCTGTTCAAACCTTGGGAGAGAAATATTTTTGAAGCAAATTCCTAAATCTACTAGAGCAACTTGGACCGCTGAAAACACATTGAAATGACATTTTGACCTTGTTTGCAAACCAAAAATACTGGGGTCCAAACTAACAGAGGTTCTCGTGGCTGTTCAGGCAAATTGAGACGTCTGTACAAAGATGTTGAAGTCGGTGGTGGCGGGCACCTTCTTGTACGCCGTGGCCTGCTGGAGCAGCGGACTGAGAGCAGGGGACGCAAACAGGCTGGACTAACTGGTAAGGAAGGCCAGTAATGTGGTGGGAGTGGAGCTAGACCAGGGGTGCCCACACTTTTTCTGCAGGCGAGCTACTTTTCAATTGACCAACTCGAGGGGATCTACCTCATTTATATATATCATTTATATTTATTTATTTATGAGAGAGACATTTTTGTAAACAAGTTAAATGTGTTTAATGATAATACAAGCATGTGTAACACATATAGATTTCTTTCTTTCACACAGACAAGAATATAAGTTGGTGTATTACCTGATTCTGATGACTTGCATTGATTGGAATCAGACAGTAGTGATGATAACGCCCACATTTTCAAATGGAGGAGGAAAAAAGTTGTCCTTTCTGTACAATACCACATGAAAGTGGTTGGTTTTTGGCATCTAATTCATCCAGCTTCCATACACTTTACAAGAAAAACATTGGCGGCACAATCCGTAGCTTGCTTGATTGACATTCACGGCACCCAAGGGTCTTGTGAGATGACGCTGGCTGCTGCCAGTTCATTATTATGAAAAAATTACAGAGAGGAAGGCGAGAAACACTTTTTATTTCAACAGACTTTCGCGCCGTCCCTTCCGTCAAAACTCTAAAGGCCGACTGCACATTTCCTATCTTCACAATAAAAGCCCTGCTTCATGCTGCCTGCGCTAACAAAATAAGACTCTCGGAAAGCTGGCGTGCACATCACTTGTGCACGCCAGCTTTCTGAGGGATCGCTTGTGCACGCCAGTTTTCCGAGACTCTGTATTTAGTTAGCGCAGGCAGCATGAAGCAGGGCTTTTATTGTGAAGATAGGAAATGTGCAGTCGGCCTTTAGAGTTTTGACGGAAGGGACGGCGCGAGAGTCTGTTGAAATAAAAAGTGTTTCTCGCCTTCCTCTCGGTCATATTTTCATAATAATGATCTTGCAGCAGCCAGCGTCATCTCACAAGACCCTCTGGTACCGTGAATGTCATTTAAGTGACGTCTTGGTGAAGATTGATGATCACTAATTTTTAGGTCTATTTTTTTTAAAAGCCTGGCTGGAGATCGACTGACACACCCCCCGCGGTCGACTGGTAGCTCGCGATCGACGTAATGGGCACCCCTGAGCTAGACTGTCTGGCGGTGGTGTCAGAGAGGAGAAGTCTAGCAAAGCTCCTAGCCATTATGGACAACACCTCCCACCCACTATACTCGGACCTGGCGAAGAGAATGAGCACGTTCAGTGGAAGTCTCAATCTCAAAATGCAACATGAAACGACGCAGGTAGTCCTTCATACCGACAGCCATCAGACTGTATAATGCATATGTTCCTTTTTGACTGTACTTAAATGTAAAATAGACTGTATTTATATTATTCACATGTGAATAATGCTGTATAATAAATAGACTGTATTTATATTATTCACATGTAACAAATACCTAAGTGTTTATTGTTACTTGTGAGCGAACTGTGGTGCTGAATATCCCCCAGGGATCAATAAAGTACTTTCTATTCTATTCTATTAGTAACAGGCACCCCAGTAAGTCCTCTACTATTTGACATTTTTATGTTTTTTTGTAATGTGATTTATGAAACTAAAGTGTTGCTGTAGCTTGTTTGCTTCACATACAGTCAATAGTCATTCGTTCAACATATTTAGTTATACTAGGAGTGTTCTTTAAGGGTCCTTTTAGGTCATCTTTTATTTCATCATTTTGGACAATATAACTGGTCGCCAGTGAGAAAATTGTGAAAAACTCAGATTTTTTCAGATTTTTTAAGTGCTGTCATGGAGCAGGAGGTCTTCAAAAACAGCAGAGCAGTCCTGTAACTCTGACAAAATAAACAGACCAAAATAAAATGTTTACTGTAAAGAATGCTGGTTCTCCGGAATTAACAAAATGAGACTAATAGTGAAGGGAAAAGTCCGCCCTTTCGGACCTTGGCTTTCTGGAAACGTGGCACCCAAATAATTTTAGTTGAATATCCCTGGTTTAGAACATACAGTACAGTATAGTAGATGCTGTGAAGTCTCTGTGCTTCACTGTCTCCCACATTTCTCTTCATTGCTCAACCCACACTGCAGAGCAAACAGTTTGCTTTGGCTGTTTTTCTTCCTCCTCCTCCTCCACCACCTCCCCCTCTGTTTCTAACATCTGCTGACCCATTTTAACCAAAACACTGCAAGCAGAGAACGTAGAGTTCACCTCCTCCAGTGGAAACGATACGAGGTGCTCTGCGGGTTATGCAGCGGATGCTGGAAGAGGAGGCTTTTAAGGCGTAGTGTTTTAATATGGAGCTGCAAATCCTGTGTTTACCTTCAAAGTTCAAAAGAAGTGATGTCAAAATCAAGGCTTTAATGCGAATGAATCCATCATTATTAATTAACACGATTAACATGATTTAAAAACATTTTTGGCAGTTTGTGCAAGTACACTGAACATAAATATAAACGCAATACTTTTGTTTTTGCTCTCTTTTTTCATGAGTTGAACTCAAAGATTTCAAACTTTTACTCTATACAAAATACCTATTCCTTCCAAATATTGTTCACAAATCTGTCGAAATCTGTTTTAGTGAGCATTTATTTTTAGCCAAGATAATGCATCCCACCCAGAGGTGGGTAGTAACGCACTACATTTACTCCGTTACAGTTACTAAAGTAACTTTTGAATTAAATTATAATTGTCTGAGTAGTTTTAAAGTACCGTATTTTCCGGATCATAGGGCACACCAAATTATAAGGCGCACTGCCGATGAATGGCCTATTTTTGATCTTTTTTCATTGAGCGCATTAAAGGAGTAATTTTCTTTCTTTTTTTTCCTAAATTGAAACCACTCCTTTGTGGTCTACATAACATGTAACGTTGGTTCTTGGGTCAAAATGTTGCACAGATTATGTTTTACAGATCATCTTCAATCTTGAATGGGATTGTGCTGAAAATTGTAATTTTCCTGAAGGAACTCTCCTGACGGAATAAATAAAGTACTATCTATCTAATCTATCTTCAAGAGGCTTTCTGACAGTCGCTTCCAGATGCGCCGTTTTGTGGGCAGTTTTATTTACGTGATTCACATTCGGCAGCGTCTTATCCTCGTCATCTTTGTTGTAGCAGTGTAGGGTGCAAGGACGGGAGTAGAAAAAGTGTCAGAAGATGGAGCTAACTGTTTAAAAGACATTCAGACTTCACTTAAATCAATAACGGAGCAGCATCTCCTCATCTGGAAACAACAACAAGGCCAGAAATATGTCCCGTAAAAAAACGTCTGACCGGAACTCTAATAACTTAAGTTCCTTGGGTGAATAATATAAACTCACTACACCGGTATGTTTTAGCGCTTTCATAGATAGGTAGATAAATAGTACTTTATTGATTCTTTCAAGGCCAGTTTACTGACAGATATAAGTAAGAACTTTACACTACTTTAAATTAGAAATGGCAACAGCGGAGGATGAATGTCCCATAACAAGAAGATAGAGAAAAAGAAGAAACCTATCGACTATGTCGTCGGTACGGACTATAGAGGCGGACTGTGCAATTATTCAGGATTTATGAAGATCGCGGATCAGCATATACCAGAAGGTAAGAAAAATTGCTTTTGCATATTATTACGAAACCAAACGCCAGATCAATCAATCAATCAATGTTTACTTATATAGATAATATGTCTTACCTTATACACACACCATAATAATCTTCTTCTAGTGTATTTACATCTAACATAGTTAAACAAGCTGAAATGATCACAATCACCTCCGAGTGTACGAGAGGCACACATTAGTCACGGAAGAGATAAGAGCATGGAAACTCGAACTTCACGTGTAAAAAGATTGAAAAAATTATTTGACAAATCAGACTAATTTAGTACATAGAAACATACTGACTGTAAAAAAGTGACATGACGTCAGACGAGGCAGCAAGAAAATCCTCCAAAATTTATTTCAAATTAGTAAGAAGAAAATTTATACTGTATCATAATCTATGTCAGTAAAAAGTGGAGTCAAGTCTGTCCAGGATTTCAAAGGCTACAAATGACTGAATTCGCAGCAGCTTATTTGAAAAACAACTGCAGCAAAAAGTAACATGTCTGGAGGCTTATATCTTCAATAGCGTTTAGTCAACTGGTGATTTTACGAATTTGTTGTCAATGTTTTTGGTACAATGTTTTAAAAACTGTATTGATGTTTCACTGGTTGTATGTCACACAAACACAAAAGTCGACACTCGACGGCATTTAACGCACATATTCGCAGCTCATTGTCAAATTACTGTACTCGTAATAATAATGGTACCAATGTAGTTACAAAAAGAAACACCACCAAAGGCTTCATTACTATTCACAGTCTGCTCTACTGTTCACAAGTTCCACACATTCTTCATGTTTTTTTACGCTTATTTCAACACATTTCCGCATGTTAAAATAATTTGTTACATGGCAAATGAAAGACGATGAGATGTTATCACCAGACTTCAACATCTCCCCTCTTTGCTCCGTCAGCATTACAAATAAAATATGTTACTAAATACTTTAACCTGGATAAATATTTGGTTAAATCAATATATAAACACATATTACCCAGAAGGCATAATTAGCGTTGTAGACAGGAACCAAAAGTAGGTCTGAGCGACGCAGGAGGACAATTGTGTTGTTTGAGCAATAAAAAGTTTATATTGTTACAAGTTGTTTAGCTTTGTCTACACAAAATAAACATACATTTTGATTAGACCGCTGACATGCGCATTTTGGGCGCCGCACAGAAACAAATAACATTGACGAAAATGACGTCGATAGGCCGAAATGTGCTGGGAAGTTGTGGTATTTGGACAAAAATGTGGGACTGGTCAAGTTTGCGACAAATTTGTGAACAATCTTATTAAACATTTCAATTGTTTAGTAAAAACACAAATGTTTACAGACAGGACTGTTCTCATGAAAACAGTGAAAGATGCAACTTTCCTCACATTCTAGAGCAGTGGTGTCAAACATATGGCCCGCGGGCCTGATGAGTTTGCCAAGTATAAAAATGAGCCAAAATGTTGGAATTAAATAAACTGATATTCTACATGTGTCCAATAAATGTCGCAATAGCAATTTTTTGTATCTTTCTAGATTATGCTCCATATGTAAATAAATAAATAAACCACATGATGTTAGTGCACCAGTCGAGGAAAATGAACAAACTACATAAAAAAACATCCTGTAATTTCCATCCATCCATTTTCTACCGCTTATTCCCTTTCGGGGTCGCGGGGGGCGCTGGCGCCTATCCCAGCTACAATCGGGCGGAAGGCGGGGTACATCCTGGACAAGTCGCCACCTCATCGCAGGGCCAACAGAGATAGACAGACAACATTCACACTCACATTCACACACTAGGGCCCATTTAGTGTTGCCAATCAACCTATCCCCAGGTGCATGTCTTTGGAAGTGGGAGGAAGCCGGAGTACTCGGAGGGAACCCACGCATTCACGGGGAGAACATGCAAACTCCACACAGAAAGATCCTCAGCCTGGAATTGAACCCAGGACTGCAGGACCTTTGTATTGTGAGGCAACCCCTCTCCCACCGTGAAGCCCCATCCTGTAATTTGATTTTGATATTATCTTTTTTATCTTGATAGATTGAAAATTAACACCAATGAGTTGACTGATAAACATTATCACATCATTTATTCAGAAACGACAATTAAAAATACACGACTATTAACCGCAACATGTAAGTGTAAAAAAAACCCAACAACAACAACATTATGATTTGTACATTTTCAGAATGTGCTAGTTCTATTTTTACAAAAAAAACAATCTGAAGTTGTCTATATTTTTAAGTTATCGTGCCTTGATTTTACCAATCCGGCCCATTTCGGAGTAGACTTTTTTCCATGTGGCCCCAGATCTAAAATTAGTTTGAGTTTGTTTTTTAACCCTTTTTGAGCCAAGGCACATTTGTTTTATTGAAAAAATCCTGAGGCCCACCACAAGCAGAAATCATTAAAAAATTAAACTCAGTAACCGAATTTGAGAATAAAAAGTTGTTCTCGCAATTGCTGTATATGCATCACTATAGCTCTTGTCTACTGTCATCACCGGAGTTCTGTGGTGTTTTCCGGTGTGTAATGTTTTAGTCCTTGTCTTGCGCTCCTATTTTGGTGATATTTCTGTTATGTTGATATTTTCCTGTAGCAGTTTCATGTCTTCCTTAAGCGCTTTTCTCCGCACCTGCTTTGTTTTCCTAATCGAGGCTACTGTATCTAAGTTGTGCGGACGCTATCCGTCTTTGAAGGGACATTGTTGATTGTCATGTCATGTACGGATGTACTTTGTGGACGCCGTCTTAGCTCCACACGCTGTCAGTCTTTGTTGTCATCCAGCATTTTCTTTTTTGTTTACTTTGCAGCCAGTTCAGTTTTAGTCTTGTTTTGCATAACCATGCTTAAGCTTCAATGCCTTTTCTTAGCGGCACTCGCCTTTTGTTTATTTTTGGTTTAAGTGTTAGATACCTTTTCACCTAAACGCTGCCTCCCGCATATTGTGATCACGACAAACCATGTTTTCGACATCGACAAAGCAATCAGCTACCTGCTGCCACCTACTAATATGGAAGAGTATTACATGGTTACTTTGCCGAGCTCTAGACAGCACCGACACTCAACAACGGCACATTTTTTGTGGATTATAATTACTGGTTTGCAAAAAGTATTTTTAACCCAATTAGGTGAAATTACAAAATCTCGCAGGGCACACCAGATTGTATCTCCAGTTCTAGAGTACCGTATTTCCTTGAATTGCCGCCGGGGCGCTAATTACTTTAAAACCTCTTCTCACCCCTGCGCTTACCAAAGGCATGCGGTAAAAGTAAGCACGCGCTAATTATTTTAAAACCTCTTCTCACTCCGACACTTACCAAAGGTATGCAGTAAAAGTTTGAGTGTGATGTAAGCTTGGACCTTAAATCCTACTGAATAGCTCATAATCTTCTTCCCTTTCTGCGATTTCAAATTACCTGTATTGAAATCAGCCTCCTCCATTTTGAAAATGATGACAGGGGAAGTGTCACTCGTGACGTCACGACTTTGACCAGGCGGTAATACTAAGCATGCGCTAATTATTTTGGGAAGTGAGTTTGATTCGGCAGTAATTCAAGGCAGGCGCATACTATATGCCCTGCTGCAATTCAAGGAAATACGGTATGTCAAATTAATTTAAGATTGTAAGAACTCAGGGCTGTTATCGTGCGAGGTCTTGAGTTGAAGAGGCCGCTGAATGACGATTTGCCTGAGGAAAATTTAAACAAAACAATAGCAAGAGACAGCGTGGAAAAAAATCCACATTGAAACAAACCCTGGCTTAGCAGGAGAGCAGCTCTCCAACTGGGGGCTGCTATTACATTAGTAGCTCTCCCCCCGTCCCAGTCTCTAAGCCAGCCTGATTTACATTCAATAAACTGCCAACCCCGGAATTTCAACATGAACCAAACTACATCAGGAATACACTTCCTTGCATTCACACTAAAACTACCCTCCCGCTCCCCCGCGGAGGCTTTTCATTTTCATTGGCTTCCGCTGAGTTTTAAAGACTTAATGACAATATGAGCTGCGCTGCACTTTGTAATCAGACAGACAGCAAGATTATCTGATGCAAGAGGAGTGCATCCAATTACACTATCTCGGGAAACCATCACCTTTGAATTGCGGTCAGCAAGGACGTGATGGTATTATTACGTTATGTGTCCAACACCCGATCCAACCTTTCCATTGGCATGGCAGCCACAGTCTTTTTTGGAGCAGGGAATATAATAACAACCACTAACAGTTCTTAATACTCGAGATGATGGGTTTATGACCCACCACTGTCAAATGTACCAGAATGTCAGCTGGATCTCCTTGTCTCTAAGAAGAGAACAACACAGTATAAGGTTTTATATAAATCCTTTCTTAATATTTTACTTGTGTGTAGTTTAACACAGTTGCTTGGTGTGAAGTTTACTCCAAACATCCTCATAATCTCTTAAACATTAATATTCCACGTGCGTGGGTTCCCTCTGGGTACTCCGGCTTCCTCCCACTTCCAAAGACATGCACCTGGGGATAGGTTGATTGGCAACACTAAATTGGCCCTAGTGTGTGAATGTGAGTGTGAATGTTGTCTGTCTATCTGTGTTGGCCCTGCGATGAGGTGGCGACTTGTCCAGGGTGTACCCCGCCTTCCGCCCGATTGTAGCTGAGATAGGCGCCTGCGCCCCCCGCGACCCGAAAAGGGAATAAGCGGCAGAAAATGGATGGGTGGATGTTAGGACCGAGTTGGAAAATTGGTTTAGAGTATTTGCACTCTTTAATCCCTATAAATCATTATACAGTGGTACCTCAAGTTAAGAGTGTTTTTAAACAGAGCTGTCTCTCGGCTTATTATGCATTAAGTTGCAAAGCAAATATTTGAGCATTCACACCATTTATTAGCGTACAAAATGTCACAGTGAACCCCGTAAGATCCAACCAAAACAACTGGTCTTCCTTGCTAGCATTAGCTCATAGCTAGACATATTTTTGTTTTTCCAACCATGGGAAGGGGGAAAGATAGTGTGAAGGACAGTGCTGAAACGAAGCAAAGGACGATATTAATTGAAATAAATCTTGAAAAACACGGCAAAGCATGTAGTCGACTAAGTTGGAGCCGATCACTACTATTCTGCACCATACTGAAGAAGATTGAGTCGATAACGCCAGCCAGGAATGTTAAAATAATACCCAAATGATAAAATCT
The DNA here is from genome assembly GCF_033978795.1 of Nerophis ophidion. Taxonomy (NCBI): domain Eukaryota; kingdom Metazoa; phylum Chordata; class Actinopteri; order Syngnathiformes; family Syngnathidae; genus Nerophis; species Nerophis ophidion. Next base: position 30,428,802 of record NC_084616.1, on the reverse strand, counting down.
AATTTACTCATGAAAACATGGAAAAAGCTGCTGATGATGTGTTTGACAATAGTAGCAGCTGAAAGGAGATACTGTAGAAGTTCACTTTCCAAAGTAAATGCTGTATATTAACATTACTTCATAAATCTACTGTAGTTGTTTATACTACATTCTATTGCTTTTAGACGCTATTTCTTATCTAAAAGTTTTTATTTTTAAAAGGCATGTTGCACACAAAATTGTGCTGTGTTGGTGGGGCCAAGCACCAATTAGGACGATTTAAATTAGTTTAAATGGGAGACGTTGATTTGAAACCTGACCTAGTACGCATGCACCGGAAAAAAAATGCGCGCGTCATATAGTTACCTCTGACCTGGACGTGTATTCTTTCTATCTGCGACGGTATAGAAAAAGGCTGCTCTTGTTGTGAAGAAGAGAGAATTCTTTGTGTGGTCTGACGACAAAGTGGAGTTACTCTTAAAAGTGAGTCAAGACTATATAACCTTTAATGAGAGGAATGTTGATTGGGAATCCTCGCCATCGAAATACGGGGACATTCTGTCGCGGTTTGGGAGTGCTACCCATTGCCGGTGGAGGCCAGCTTGAACAGCAAAGATTTTCCCCAGCAAAAGGAGGACATAACTGAAGGTATGTTTTTGTGACAAGGTTATTCTGTCTTAATTGTGTGGGTGCGGACTTTCTGGCATCACTTCCTCTCCGAACTCACTTGGTAAACGATCATGGAGTCCATACTAGATTGGATTAGATTAGATTAGATAGTACTTTATTTATTCCGTCAGGAAAATTACAATTTTCAGCACAATCCCATTCAAGATCAGACAAACATTACAGGGAGACAGAACAGGATCGCTGACGGGTCTGCCGGCTTCCAGCGCCCCTTACAAAAAAAGATGAGATACAGGTAAACAAGGGGGGGAGAAAAAATAGAAGATTAAAATAAAATAAAAAAATCGGTCTTAGCCTGGGCCCTGGAGAGGGGGTGCAGACTGAGGCCAAGGGAAAAAAAAAACAACTCATAGCCATAGTACACATCCCTCTTACATGTGTGTAAGAGGGAAACATCAAACATCAAAGAACACATAGGACATTAAAGACATTAAAGCATCAGATACAACCAGACACTTCTACATACAGCTATGAATAAAAAGTAAAAGAAACATATCCACTGTGGTGGCTTCTGCGGTGTTCCACGCCATCGTCCGCTGGGGTGGAGGGAGGATGGCCAGAGACAGGAGCAGACCCAACAAAGCAACCAAGACAGCCTAAACTAAGCTAAGCTAGGTGCCGGAGATTCAAGAATTACACGGCTGACTTACCCGTGTAAATATTTGTCTGAGGAGGGGGACCTTAAACGATGGTTCAGTGGGGCAGAAACGGGGCTTAGGCTAAATAATTATTTGTTTAAGGGGTTAAACACCTTATTGTAGACATGGCCTTACAGCCAAACGGTTTGAGAAATGGGACTAGTTTAGTGTATGGACACATACTGACTGTAAGCACCTTGCACAAGTTTACAGACTTAAAAACAACTAGGATGCAGAGGCATCAGTGAAAGTGTTTCAACCTCTTGACCAACACCCCCCCACATCACCTCATGACCTTAAAGTTGGATTCCCTGATGAGCTTCGGTTCTTGGGCATAGAGATGGCTTTTATTCCTGCCTCTTTGCTTCGATGCCAGCCGCAGACTGACTCCAATAAAGTCTGCTGTCAGCTTGAATGAATACGTTACGCAGGATGACAGCCGGCCTTCCCCACAGCTGAGTGACTCTGCCCACAGTGGAATCACTCTTTAGAGCAGCATCCATATGGCTGTGACACACTCAAGGCAGCCTACTGTACTTTACAGAGGCAAGTGCTTTCAGCCGTAGTGGACTCGCTGTGCTAGTCTCTTTTTCCCAAAATTTAGCCCCAGATTAATCATAACAACAAAATCGTGGTTTCTGAGACAACTGAACTAGAATTATATTTCAAAGGCCAAATCCAATCATAACAAAGAAACTGTGTATAATTAGAAGTGTTTAATTCAAACTGACTGTTGTTAAAATCCCTATTTTCAACTTCCCGCTATGCGAAAAATCAGCACTGTAGTATTTGTACATACCTGTAGACAGACAGAAAGAAAAACAATGCCGGTTAATTTAACATGTTACAATTGTTTTATAGGCGTATTATGCGGATTACGTCATTGTACTGTTTGTCTTTTATGTGTCAATCATGAACTGAGAGAAGCGTATAGAGATCACGCCAAAGATAAAGTCATATTCCACCTGACATAGAGTCGTGGTCAAAAGTTTACATACACTTGTAAAGAACATATAGTCATGGCTGTCTTGAGTTTCCAATAATTTCTACCACTCTTATTTTTTTCTGATAGAGTGATTGGAGCACATTCCTATTGGTCACAAAAAACATTCATGAAGTTTAGTTGTTTTATAAATTTATTATGGGTCTACTGAAAATGTGACCAAATCTGCTGAGTCAAAAGTCAAAAAGACGCTTTTGGTAGCTATCCACAAGCTTTTGGCAAGCTTCTGGTGGAATTTTTGACCACTGCTCTTGACAAAATTGGTGCAGCTCAGCTAAATTTGTTGGTTTTCTGACATGGACTTGTTTCTTCAGCCTTGTCCACACTTTTAGGTCATGACTTTGGGAAGGTCATTCTAAAACCTTCATTCTAGCCTGATTTAGGCCTTCTTTTACCACTTTTGATGTGTGTTTGGGGTAATTGTCCTCTTGGAACACCCAACTGCGCCCAAGACCCAACCTCCTGGCTGATGATTTTAGGTTGTCCTGAAGATTTTGGAAGTAATCCTCTTTTTCAATTGTCCCATTTTACTTTCTATAAAGGACCAGTTCATAAAAGAACCCAACTTCATGAATGTTTTTTTGTGACCACCAAGTATGTGCTCCAATCAAGCTAACACAAAAAAATAAGAGTTGTAGAAATTATTGGAAACTCAAGACAGCCATGACATTATGTTCTTTACAAGTGTCTTGATATTATTCGAAAACTGACATATGCTAGATTATTCCTCAGTTGAAGTTAGACCCTGTCCACACACACAAGAACGCTTGTGGGTGTCGCGTTAAAACAGCCCTTTTGTGTGCGGCAGCACATCCATTATGGGCAGGCTGATTGTTAGCTATTGTGTTACATTTTCTATCCATACATCCGAGGCTGGAACATGTTTACATTGTTTCTTATGGAGACATTGAATTGTTCTACTTAGAATCCCAGTTGAAGAATCAATTAAATTTGTAAATCAGGGATCTTCTGCGGGTTACATTGGATTGGAACATTGTTAGACTGTTGACTGTGAGTAATGGTAATGACATCATTCTCAAAAAGTTGTGGTTTGTTTGTCCACATGGCAAAAAAATTGCAGCGTTTTCAGATTTACCCCCTCTGGAACCCTTTTTGCAAAAATATTGTTGCAGAGCACACAGAATGCTATTGGTATGTTGATGAAAAAGATTCATTTAAATCAACATGTCAGTTAAATGTCTTGTCCCACAAAGCATCTCCCCATACTAACTAACAAGCAGGAAGCCAGCAAACAAGACTCCTACCAGGGGATGCAGATTGCACAAGAGGAAAGACTGGTGCGGAGATATGAGGAACAAGGACTCTCAATGACAATTGAGTCGAGCGTCTTTGCCTGTTTTGACAGGCCAAGAAGAAGCCTGAAAGGAGGGGGGACTGAGAGAAAGAAGCAAGGAGACGGTGGTGAAAGAGAAGTGGTGCCTGAGTGGCGTGAGAAAGTCTGTGTGTTTATAGGCCGCTGAAGATGAGGAGGGCTCAGGACCGCAAACATAGGGGGATTTACAGGGCTTTGCTCCTTCCTCTATGGAGGCAGCATGTCACTGTAGACGCTCTCCCCCCCGGCATGCTCTCCCCCATCTCACGTACCCCTGCAAGTACAGTTACATGACTGTGATTACTGGGTAAGAAAGGATTCCCTGCATCCAACTTTATTGTAAAAGGCTTCTATAGAGGAGGATCAAAACTAGTGCTGGGCGATATGACGATACATGTTGTGGCCACGATAGAAAAATGTTTATCGTGCCATTTCTATTTTTATCGTTTCAAGCGATAGGCTGTATTTTATCCATAGGGCTTGTGCCATCAGAT